>NC_137622.1:27635594-27798094 GCF_963280865.1 Gymnoscopelus braueri
AAAGGAGAAGGTTGTAAGAAGGATAGAAATGTATAGGTGTAAAATAATAATAATAATATTATAGCACAAGGCTTTCTAGAAAGGCAGTGAATTAGCCTCTATCAGTTTGGCAAGGACCCCTTCACAAGTCTATTTCTCCTCGCAAAAATAATCCCCAAATCACCCCTTTTTGAACCCCTCAAACTTGAATTAAAACCCTGTCAGTTTCCAAACTCCCAAGAAATCCTTTCCAGCTCAACCCCAACCCCACCCGGAAACATGCAATACTTGACAGTTAATGAAACCCTTAAACCCCCTTTTGCTAAACCCATAGTCTCAAAACAAACAAGTCCCTCTCCTCCCCTCCCTTTCACCCTCAGAGCCAGGAGGCCCCGGTCAGACTGACCTAGTAGGCCCTGGATTTGGGGTTCAGTTGTTTTCATGTGTATTTCGTTTTTTCTTTCCTTTTACTTCTTGAACATGTCCTGTAGCGGTCCCGGGAGGAACTTGAGGACAGTGTCCAGGATGCTTTCCTCATCTTCGTCATCCTCATCTCCACAGCCTGCCGGGATGGCCTTCTTGGGACGCGTCAGCGAGCCCTCGCACGCCTGCTCCATGGCCGCCTTCTCCTCTGCCTCCTTTTCCTCTTTCTTCTTCAGCCCATACTGAATGGAGAAAGGGAAGGTCCACGTCACTGTCATGATGCCAATAATGACGGCGAAGCGCTAGCCTGGTAAACCCTCCCTCCGGAAATCTCAATTCCATTTCAAATGGAATTGAGATTTCCGGAGGGAGGGTTTACCAGGCTAGCGAAGCGCACCCTCTCGTTTAATATTGCTTAATCAATATTGCAACCATTACTTTGGAACTGTTATGTGTTTTTATTATACTTATATAATTTCTCAGGTAGTCAGGAAATCGACATAAACAAAAAAATATATATATTTTTTGGTGAACTATCCCTTTAATATCACAAGCCTTTGTTTGCTACAGAGCTTCATTTCTTAATGTATGCAAAGCCCAATGCTGCATGGTAGGCCTTCTGTAATTAAGTCAGTCAATTAAGAGTGTCTCATTGTCGGTATCAGCCGAAAACACAGGAGTCTATCCCCGTTTCAAGGCGCTAGAACCCTGGGAGGTGGATGGCAGAGGTGGAGCGCAACATCTACCATTAGCTCCCAGTACTTATCGCACGACTTGCCGCACTTGCTACTACGTGCTACTCATGCGCTGAGTTGGCAGTGCCCGGGATCAAACCAAAGACCTTGTGGTCAAAAGGCACGTGCTCTACCCACTGAACTACCCCAGACAAGGATACTGTTGGCCTACAAAAATATATAATTCCTTTAGGAACTCTATTCATGCCAAAAAGGACACCTTCCTTACCTTGTCCCTGATGGTCTGCCGTACTTTTTCCCTCTCTTGCTCCATGCGGGTGTGCTTGGCCTTCCTTTCATCCTCCTGCTGTCTCAGTGCCTCCTGTCTATCCTCCTCCTTCTTGGCTGCATCTGGGTCCTCCTTCTCCTCTCCACCCAGCATCTTACCCATGTCTTTGGTGGCGCCTAGAAGAAGATTTTACACACAGATTTACTGTAGCTGTTGTGCAGTAGTTTTTATTGTATCACTTGTTGAAGTACTGCTGTTCAGAAAAAACTAAATTGATATCCATCTATTTGTAGCCATCACAAGTCACAGGTACGGAGTCCCTAAAGGGACATCTGTAGGTAAAACATTTTTAGGGGTAGCTTTATTTTGTGTTGATTTTTTTTTTCAGGGTTGTTTTTATTAAGGGTGCAGGGGAAATGTTTTTTCTCCTTAATATTATCTCTACTCGAATTAGAAAATAGAGATAAACTTAAGAAAGATCTAAATGAAAATGACCCCCAACTAATACTTTTTAAAATGTATTTCTGCTACCTAAAAAGTCAATAAGTGCAGTGTCTCAGTGTCCTACAGCTGTGGTTCTCAACCTGTGGGTCCGGACCCCCAGGGGTGTCCACAAATTGTTTTGTGGGGGTCCCCAGATGATTAGCTTATGATTAGCTGTTTTCTCACTCAACAGTAAACAAACCAACATACAGTATTATGTGTATACAGGGTATCTGCTCATTTCTAAAGTGACAATTTAAGGACTTTTAGAAAGAGGCAACATATTTGAAAATATATAATCTGATCTAATATGTATCTGTGGAACCGAGTCAAACTAAATGTAATGCCTCAACTCCTACAATTCCAAGTGCTTGTCAGGGTGGGGGTCCCCAGTTCAAATATGATTATTTTGGGGGGTCCCCAGTTCAAATATGATTATTTTGGGGGGTCGCGGCCTGAAAGGTTTGAGAATATTACTGTCCTACAGTAATATTCAAGGATATATAAAGATGCAAATGTGTTATTAGGATTAACCAAACAATATCACCTCATATGTAAATACCATACAGCACAGTTTTATTTATTGAGATTGGGAATGGTCAGAAAGCAGAGATGGAGACATTGATATTGGGAATGTTCAGAAAGCAGAGATGGAGGGAATGGTCAGAAAGCAGAGATGGAGACGGTGATGAAGCTGGAACTGGAAGCATTCAATCCTTGGTCAGTATAGGAGTGCGAAGGCGGAGGTCTTAACAGCTTGACCATTGGTAGACAGATACATTCAAGTGGTTTTGAGGATTATGTGAAAGCAGGGTTTCCTGAAGATTATCAAGGCATGTGTGTCCGTCTCAAAACAGTATGCAAAAGTAGAAGAGCCAAATTGGAAAGGCCTCAAAGAATGACAGGGAGGATAACACCTAGCCTACTTCCGTCCGGTATTGGCCATCTGTCTACTCTACCTGTCCTGGCCTCACCTCAATTTCCAGGGTTTAATCTTCAATCTGAATTAATAATCACAGTGGTCCAAGAAGTTGAGCGGTAAAACAAACAAGAGACAGTCAAATAAAACGAAGAAAATAAGATTGTTGGGTGCACATTGATAGTTTAACTTACAAAACTGGTAGCATTTACATTTTGTCCAATTCTAACGATTCTGCAGTATTTTACACTTTTGTTAAATATGTTAATATGTAATACATCTTTCTAGTTCTAACAGCTAGCATGTTAGTTGTACCAAACAAATGAAGTGCATGTAGCTAACATCACTGTCAGACTACATTGCCTTGTAAAAAGCTAATTAGAGAACAGAATTTGTGAACTGAAGTGTCCCAAGGCAGGTTAAAAAACAGAAACTGGACTGGGGCAACGGAACCCAAAAGAGAACCTCTTTTCACACCTGGCCTAAGTGCGTGCGTGCTCAGTGATGATTAAGCCTGTACAGTATGTGTATTGGGCAGCAGGTGTGTCAGTCAGAGCGCAAGGTGAGTAACTATTACCTCTTACCTCTCTAGCATCTGTGACTGAAATACTCTTCAGTCTTAAGTCTCTAGACCTCTGGATGCTCTCTCGTAACAGGCTACCCTCTACCCTATTGATATTGCTGTTGTTAGCGCTGTTCAATCAATAGTAAATACAGGACCACCTGAGAGCATACGTATTATGCATCCTCCTGTAACTTGATATGGATATTGATTAATTCCTTGGGCATGTATTAGTAGTAGCGGTGATAGTGGTGGTGGTGGTAGTAGTAGTTGTTTTATGCAGTAGTATCAGCAGCAGCAATAGTAATAGTGGCGGTTGTAGTTGTAAAGTAGTAAAGACTGCATCTTCTCCTTTAAATCTCAGCAGGTCTGTAAACCACATGGGTACAGCTGGCTCTGCCGGTCTGCTGGGGATGCATATGGCGCTCCTAATTGCCCTGCAGGGTGGTGTGGCAGCACACGTCAGGATGACAAATTAACACCCAGCAGGGTGCGCGGGCGGGGGTTCAGGCTGGTTGGGGGTGGCAGAAAAAGGCTCCCATCAGGGACCCCCTGGTGAACCCGGAGTTAAGGTCAGACTGTCCACCGGCGCTACTGTACTAATGTGGGTCTCATCGCCTCACACCACATGAATACAAACACAACACATGCTATGCTGCTGGCACCGCTACTTCTGTATGTGCACACATTCACTCACAAGCACGCTTGCTCACTCGCACACACACACACTCGCACACACACACACACACACACACACACACACACACACACACACACACACACACACACACACACACACACACACACACACACACACACACACACACACACACACACACACACACACACACACACACACACACACACAAATCGGTACAGTGTATATATATATATACACAGTATATAAATATATATATATATATATATGGAGTTATATATATATATATAGTATATATATTATATATATATAATTTAACTTTAAAGAGTTTAGATTTAAATTAATTCTACATTTACTGTGCACATTCTGTCATTTAAAAATAAACCTTTTAGGCCGTGGCGCAGACGGAGCCTTGCCGTCTAGAACAGAGTTTTGTCTGTATCTCTTTATGTACAGTATCTGTCCCAAAGTAGACCAATCCAATCCACTTTATTTAAAGAGCACATTTAAAACTGTATTGAACCAGTGTGTAAAAGTGCTTTAGCTTTAAACTCAGGTAAAAACAGAATAAAAGCAGAAAAAAAAAGAAAAACTGAAAAGGGATAATAAAAAAATTGAAGACACCAAAGTTTAGACACAAAAACATAACTGTCAAATTGGATTAAACGCCAAAGAGTACAAATGAGTTTTGAAAAGGAATTTAAAAACAAGCAAGGTTGGAGATGTCTAGGTTGCTCCACAGTTTGGGGGCTACAGCGGAAAACAAACAATCCCCCCTGGTCTTGTTTTTGGGACCACAAGAAGTGACTGGTCAGCAGACCTCAAACATCTTGTGGGAGCAGCGGTGTGTTCTACCGGGTGTATACCGTCCCAAAAAAGAAATAAATCATATACCGTCTACTAACCATTTCATTCGGTGACTACATGCGCATGCATGTCGTGCGTGTGCAGGGAATAATTATGGCATGGTATAAACCTAGAACACACCACTGGGTGGGAGGTCAATCACAGCTCAGCTCACACTGTGAACTACAACACTCACTCACGCTACTACGTGCAAACAGCGAACCACAAGGCCATGCTCCGTAGGCAACGTTAACACACAAAGCTCACATTAGCACATATTTGGTTACGTGCATTGTTCAAGATATATATGCATATCACTGTAGCCCAATGTTAAAGGATGAAGGAGAGCAATGATCCAACACCAGTAAAACGGACGAAATGTTTTCAATTTACATTTTAAGATCTAGGCTATTGTGTAGGGGGATTCAAGCCAGTCAGTCAGATAACTGCTAATTAATTTAGCTAACTGTCTGGAAAGCCCTTTCTATTGCACAGGGAAGCCATACCCTTTTTTAAATGAAATTGCCATGGAATTAAATTATTCAGGTTACAAATTAGTATGGAGCACTGTTATATTGACACTATGCAATGTTGCTATAGGACTAATAGCACCATTAAATATAAACACTGCACTGACATTGCCTTGGCATGATCAAACATTTTATGAATGCAACTATCTGTCTGTCTTCACTATTATTCATTCATACATTCATTCATATACACATTATTTCGCTCATTCATTTATTCAACTTCATTGATTTTCTGTCCACTGCAGGGCATCATTCACAGCTCGTCATAGCAGCCCGCGCACAGGACTCCAGATAAAGGCTTGTGTTAACGTGACACTCATTGCTGCTGCAGTCTCCAGAGTGTGACACTGTCTCCCCTTAGCTTAGAGACCGATGATCAGCCTCTTTACCCTTCAAATGCATCCTACTGTATACCCTTCTCTCATCTTCTTTCTCTTCTCGTTTGTCACCTCCCCTTCTTCCTCCTCCCTGTCCTTTCATTCTCCATTCTTTGCCTATCTTTCATTTCTTTCCCTTTCATCTCCTCTCAACAGTCCATTAAAGACTAGGGGCCCTATTTAAACAATCCATGGTGTATGGTCTGAAATGAATGGCACAAGTGCCTTGGGGGTGTGTCCAATTCCACTTTTTCTCGTTAAATGGTGCCTAATCTGGGCGTAAAGTAAGGCGGAAGGCACAAAGGGGTTGTAATTTAGAAATCCTTGAACATATTTTCTATCAGCAATAAAGTGTAGGCTATTTAATGATCTTATTAGTCATATTATACGCACGCACGCACACACACACACACACACACACACACACACACACACACACACACACACACACACACACACACACACACACACACACACACACACACACACACACACACACACACACACACACACACACACACACACACACACACACAATTTAAGTAGCGTGGTAGCTACCAATTTGGTAGCGTGCACAATGGAACTCCATTCTTTCACAGGGCTTGCTCGCTCGTTCGCGCGTGATTTGCGGGAAATGCAGATAGTAAATGCATCACTAGATGGATTTCAGGGTCCAATTCCACCATTAGCTACATTAACAATGGATCTTTTTCACCAACAAGGCCAAACAAAGTTCCGCTTTGACTTAGCGTCACAATGTGACGTGTTGTAGAGCTTGTAGATCTGCTATTGTCACAACAGGAGCCTATCTCCTGTTTCTGTAGAGTGAGGCGGCTTGATGTACAAGTACATCCCCTGAAAATGAGGGTAGTATGTCGCAGGGACTTACCCCCAATCCAACCCTGCCTCCTTTGCCAAGCAGGGAGGCACTGGGTACCATTTTTATAGTCTTTGGTATGACCCGGTACGACCTTTTTGATTGAATACTTTATTAGTCAGAAATGTCTCAATCTCAGGACGGACACTCTAGCCACAAGGCCACTGAGCATAAAATTATAATTAAATTGTTAAATTGTGATATTATCAAACAAAAACATCAAACATATCAGACAGTGTACATTTCCCAAAAGGAAATGCATGTATTTAATTCAGTCTGACAAGAAGTAGGGATAAAACATATCCCCACCCCACCGTTGATAAAAAAAATGACCAGAAGGGAGATATCAAAAGAAGAGGCATGGATTCTCACCCCCCCCAATCCAACCCCGCATAAGTCGGGGAACATTTATGAAGAAGGCCTAATTTGGGGGAACTCTACTGTATCTAATAATACAGTAATTTAATAGGAAGAAAGGGAGGACAAGAAGATGGAGGACAGCTAGAGGGGGATGACAAGACGAAAATGAGGGTAAAGACATAAGGGAGGGGGCAGAGAAGGCATGGGCCATTAGGGCCTCAGGCAGACAAATGGATTGTACTGCTGAATCATTTGTTAAGGGTGGGGAGGTTTGAAGAATGGAACTCATTTGAATAATGGATGAGCGTCACTGGCAAATAACAAGCTTGTATGTAAAAAAAAAAGAAAGAAAGAAGAAAAATGTTTTAGCTAACCAAAATGTCATACGGGTCTGGGTCTGAAGTTTGCAAGAAAACATGGAAGTGGTTCGAGGGAAATGCCAACACACACACACACACACACACCCACACACACACACACACACACACACACACACACACACACACACACACACACACACACACACACACACACACACACACACACACACACACACACACACACACACACACACACACACACACACACACACACACAGTAGGAACGTAAACATGCACTTTTTGTGTGTTTGTTTGTCTTTAGTTTTTCCTTTTAGTTTGACAGCTTAGAAAGTAGAGAGTGAGACAGTTGGAAGGGGAGACACAGGGGGAAGGCAGAGGTACGTAGGGTTGCATTCTAGCGCAGCTGTGTACATGTGGATCAGAAGAGACACACACTCAGTATTCCCTGAACACCGCCATGTATTCTTCAGGTGAAGAAAATAAGAGGGGGAGTTGACTGACATTCGGATTCAAACACAACATGTCCACATGTACACAGCACACACGCCCCAAGCTGCTGTGACACAGTTCAGGTAACAGGCTGATTAATCTGGTGTGCTATATGGTGTAACGATGGGACCGATATCTAATTAAACACCCAGCAAAGGCAATCTGTGGCCAGAGGCCTCAATCTATACCCTGCAAATGACAGACTAACCACGGTACATTACTGAAGCATGTGTGTACTGTGTGACTGTATGACTAAATTATTGTGTGTGTGTGTGCGTGTGTGTGTGTGTATGTGTTTGTGCCTGCAAGAATGTGAAAACAAGAACAGAGATTTGCTCCTCGGAGCACAGGTCTCCACTCTCCGCCAGGGCAGGTAGCTTATTGTGGGCCAGCAATGTTTCACGGCAAGCAGACTTGATTTGAGACATTTTGTTCAAAATGGGCCACTCCTGCTAATTTGGAAGCCAATCTTAGCCAATCTGGATGGAATATGGAAAATCAGACAGATCTGTCTTGATCATATGCATATAGAGATAATGTGTACCGATTAACAACATATGTAGGAGTAATAACAACAAAACAATAACGTTTTGCAAATATCTGCCTCCTGGTGGCACTATAACAGGCTGATGTGAAAGATTTGGCCTCCAGGGAGTGTGCGTGCAAAGTTTCATGCAGATCAGTCCAACGGTGCCGTAGATTAGCTGCTCACAGAAATCTGCCTATTATAGCGCCACCATGAGGCCGATTGGCAATTCTTCCTTGGCATAATGGCAATGTGCGTGCAAAGTTTCACAGCAATCCTGACGCTGCGTTCATGATTTGAGGCATTTTG
This sequence comes from Gymnoscopelus braueri, assembly GCF_963280865.1. NCBI lineage: Eukaryota > Metazoa > Chordata > Actinopteri > Myctophiformes > Myctophidae > Gymnoscopelus > Gymnoscopelus braueri. The sequence continues at coordinate 27,644,237 of NC_137622.1, forward strand.
TTCTAAACGGGCCACTCCTGCAAACTTTAGAAGCCAATCTTAGCCAATCAGGATGGAATATGAAAGATCGGACAGATTCATCTTGATCACATGACTAAAGAGATAATGTGTAAACAGCCACATTAACACAATCACAAAGAAAGCCTACTATCACCTCAAAAATATAGCACAGGTTAAAGGACTTATGTCTCAGCAGGATCTAGAAAAACTAGATTTCATTAATTCATCTTCAGTAGGCTTGACTACTATAACGGTGTCTTTACAGGCCTACCTAAAAATTGATCAGACGACTGCAGTTGATTCAGAACGCTGCTGATCGAGTCCTTACTAATACCAAGAGAGTGGAACATATCACTCCAGTTCTTAAATCCTTACACTGGCTCCCTGTGTGTCAAAGAATTTATTTCAAAATACTACTGATGGTCTATAAAGCTTTGAATGGTTTAGGGACAAAATACATTTCTGACCTTGTGCGATATCATGACCAGATCTCTCAGGTCACCTGGGAAAGGTCTGCTTTCTGTCCCTAATACCAAAAATAAACGTGGGGAAGCAGCATTTACTTTTTATGGATCACATATGTGGAACAAACTCCCAGAAAACTGCTGTCATTGTCTCCGCCGTAGGTGGAGAGTATGTTTTCGCTTCGTCCCGCCGTGTGTGAGCATGGCCCCTAGCCAAGCTAACATTGGTCAAGCTCCACGTGACACGTGTCAATATGTTGACACCAATGCCTTTGATTGGCTAGAGGGACGCATGACGAAATAAAATCCTATAAATAGGTGTGTCACTTCAAAAAGCCGTTTACGTTATTGAAGTGAGGTAAGACAGGATCAATCAGTCTTGATTGGAACAGTACCTTCCAGTCCAAATCACCCGTCCGTCCGTCCGTGCGTGTGTGTGTCCCTCTGAGAACACCTAACATTGGTCAAGCAAAGGCGCAGAAGGCCAAAGCTAAGAAAGCATACTCATCTACAACAGTAACACAGAAGAGGACTATAGAGTTGAATTGATCCCACAACAAGGCCGAAGTCTTAATACTATAACAATTGGCCACCTTGATCAAATACATTATGTAGCACTAGAGAAAACTGACATAGATCAAACACACCAATCAACTGCTGAAACTGTTCAAGACAATGAAGATGAAGAAGACAAGTATTTGAACAAACCAGTCAATTACGACGACTCCCATATGACACATTGCTTCAAGAAGAACATTCTTTAGATGCAAACACTACATATTCAGTCGCCCCTGCAGAACACCAAAAACCACGCGCATTCTACCAAGACGACCCGTTCTACCAAGACGACCCGTGCTATTAAAGTAGCACGGGTCTGCTGGCGGAGACTTGTGCTCCGAGGAGCACATTATTTTCTAGTTCTTATTTGTTTTAAAACACAACTAAACACAACTAAAGACCTTTCTGTTTGCCACTGCCTTTGATTGAGTTCCTTTTATTTTTCTTTCTCTTCTGCACTCTAACTGTATCTGTAATGTTTTACTTCTTTTGTTTTATGCATCCTAATGTACAGTATGATAATTGTATAATTGTGTTTCCTTTGCTTGATGTTCTGTGTAAAGCACATTGAATTGCCTTGTGCTATACAAATAAAACTGCCTTGCCTACCGATTCGCGTGATATTTGGACAAAATCTGTAGGAGTAATATCAAAGAAATTGTTTTGCAAACATCGGCCTCTTGGTGGTGCTATAATAGGCCGATGTGAAAGATTTGGGTCAGAGGTTCTTTCTTGGCCTCCAGGAAAGTTTCATGCTGATCGGTCCAACGATGGTGGAGATGTACACAGACAAACGGACGGACGGACAGACAGGAGCGAAAACATAGCCTTCGGCCTGGCGGAGACAATAAAGAGAGAGAGGGAGATTTTGAAGAGACTTCAAAAGAACACAGAGCGTGTATGAAAGAAAAACTTAATCCCTGGTTTTGTAATGTAAAATACATCCTAATTCCTTCTGATAATACCCTGGTGTCCACATTACCTATTGCATTGAGTCTGAGGAGGATATAGAAACCTTTTGAAGGGAAAGAGCAGTATAATAACATCTGTTGTTGGATTGACGCACTGACACACCCACGTCAATGCAGCTCTCTATTAGCCAGTTTACACATTTATGTAAAAATGGCTCAATTCCCCAGGGCTTGTCCGCACCATAAAAGTAATGTCTGTGAAGCAGCATATGCGCTGCAGGCTCTGGGGTGTTATTTATGATTTTCTATTAATTCCGTCTTGTCTGATTGTAAAGTCGACTGCCCCTAAACCAAATGAAAATGTTCAAGTATGTGACAACAATGTTTCTATTCTATTCTATTCTATTCTACAGTATGCCGTTCGGCCCGTTCCCCCTCTTGTGTGTGCTTGTGCGTGGCTGCTCGTATATTGCATTCAGGAGTGTGCTTGAGGATTTTCGTCGTCCAGCTGCGCCCTCAATGAAATAAATGGCAAAATGCTTCAAGGCCACAGCAGCCAGAGAAAAGGTCACAGCAATAGGCTCTGACTCAATGGGAGGTAAATTAGAAGCCCCCACCCCCACAACCAACATAGGGGAGAGGCAGAGGGGCAAGAGAGGGATGGAGAGATGTGGAGAGAAGGAGGGACCGGGGGACCTCGAGGGAGGCAAGGAGAGATGGGAGAGAGAGAGAGAGAGAGAGAGAGAGAGAGAGAGAGAGAGAGAGAGAGAGAGAGAGAGAGAGAGAGACACTGCCTTAATGGGCGCTCCCCACAAGCCCTGCAGCAGACAGAGAGCTAGACGGATACATGGATGGACAGGGTTTTGAATGAATGGTAGGACAGATGGTAACAAAGACAGGGAGCAATGCAATGGGTAAAATGATGATGGATGGAGAGGGAGGGAGGGAGGGAGGGAGGGAGGGAAGGATAGATGAATGGAGCGAGGGATAGAGGTAGAGAGAAGTAAACTGCTACAGCATTCCCGGCACCTGTTATAAGGAGAGACTAATGGGAGAGAGACGGATGGACGGATCTGTTAGGAGACAGAGGGTGGAGAGTTGTGGGGGAACTGGAGAGAGGGATGGATGGAGGTTAGACGCTACACATGAAGGGGAAAATGAAGGGATGGAAGGGTGAAGAGATGGAACAAAAGCAGAAAGAGGGAGGTGCAGAGAGAGAGGGATGGTTGGGTGCAGACGATGGCAATTGGTACAAGGAGATGGAGGGATGGAGTGAGGGAGAAAACAATCAAACACTGAAGAGAGGGGCTGAATGTGGGGAGAGAGACAGAAAGAGAGAGAGAGAGGGAGAGATGCAAATAGAGGATGATGAGACAGAGAAAGTGGATGGAGGAGTTGAGGAAGTAAATTCAGGGAGGGAAAGACAGACTGAAGGAGATAAAAGGAGAGAGAGAGAGAGGAAGAGAAGAGACAGCAGAAGCAAACGTGGAACCGGATGTGGAGAGGAGATAGACGATAGTAAACGGACAAAAAAAAACAGGGCTGGAGGAGAGATGAAAGGAAATGAGAAGGGAGAGAGCGAGCAGGGAGGAAATGAAAGCCAGGGGCAGGAAGGATGGATAGCTACTGTAGGTGGACAGACGGAGAGAGGCTGTGAGAGGATGTAAAGGAATAAATCACCTTTTATTATTGCCTGTGGTCCTTGGGCTGATAGCGGCAGATGAGAGCTGATTTAAACATGCATTGACCCCCTGACCCTCTTCAGTGACAAGTAAATCCACATGGCTTTCACACTAGCACTGACACCTGTACAATGGTCAGCCACAGGGCCCTACAGGACACTTACAGTAACACAGCTAAATTTAACTGAGTGTAGAAAAACTAAAACTAAAATAAATGTGTACACTCACAGTTAGAGTAGAGTTGAATGAACATGGAGGAGTTTAAAGTGCATACTGAGCATCGCAACATTACCCACTTTCCTTTGGAAGGTGTTTTCACATTCACATTTATTAATCCTTTCATTCATTCATTGAAAAGATCATTTTGATTGTATTTCCTCTTCAATCAGGTGTGTGTGTGTGTGTGTGTGCGCGCGCTCATGCATTTGTGAACATACAGTACACAAAAATAAATATGTTTACATACAGAAGGTAACGTATACTTTCTGCATGCATTAGTGTGTGTTTCTCTATATTTTGCCTTTCCTTGCACATGTGCGTTGAACCAAAAACACTGCGTGGTACCAGTGTACTCACCACCTAAGGCTTGTTTCATGACAAAATCCATGGTTCCTGCTGATTCGGGCGGTCGTTCTTCTCAAATCTGAAGACAACTGTGCACGTAGCCACCCCAAGCCTCTGCTGTTCCCGCTCCTTCACTCTCTCTTCCTTCCTCTGCTCCAATGATACCTCTGTTAAGAAAAAAACTAATTGTTTAGGGGTGCGACAGTTATTCAAACTAATAGTTTTTTCTTCTTCAAAAAATAGCAGATGCACAGGCTTGTAGATGGGTTATTTTTGTAATTTTTGTGTGACACCGTTGTACAACAAAAGTATATGCACACGTTGGACTTGCTAAAGTGGTTAATCATTATGAAAACAAATATATCGATAACTAAAAATAAATGTTTCAATCAAAGGGCGATGGGATTGCTTTAAAATCTTGCATAGTGCAGCTAAGGGACAGCTCTCCTATTAAAAAGAAAACAAGCAATACCACAGACCACACTACAATTAAGACACTGGAAAACACTCCATATATAAGACCACACAAGCAATAGAAGAATCTGGATACAGGGAAGTGATTCAAAGGGATGAAATTCCAGTTAGAATAAAAAACTTGTGTTTTTACCCCTTTACTATTTCTTCTGGTGAAACTTAAACACATGACCAATTAACGAATTCATGTCATGCATACAGAAGGTTATTTTTGTCTGACTAACAAATGTACAATACTGCTGCTGCCCTGTAATGTTTAACTCATAAAATAAATCATCTACAACAGAGCGGAATACAATAGAACAGACAAATGTTATTGTCCACGGGTGGACAATACTACCATAAGTTCCATAACCACCCTGTCAGTCAAACACCACCGAAATAAAAAAGGACAAGATAACAGCACATCCTGACAAATATTACACCAAAATGAAGAAAATGAAAAACAAAAACAAAACAAACGCATGCAATTTCCGACAGAATTGATAAAGATCTCACGATACACACTCTACCTAAGTGACAACGGAGGGATCGGGCTCACGTAACATAAACAACAGCTAATGGGATATTCCTAAACACTCCTTCCCCCTGTGACAGTGATCCCATTCCTGAGAAGAGCCCAGATCAATACCGAAGACAGCATGTTTCAAGTCAGTGTCTACTTATCTATGAGGAAAGCAATACCCATAGATTATCTGTCTGTTCCAACTGACGAGTCATGAATAATTTCACGGTAAATTAAATGATATGGTTGCTTTTTTGGTACAGATCCATCACATGGAAGAGTACAAGCCTACAGAATGTCAAATACTGTAGGTATGGAACCTGAGGCACATGCGTGCACAATGTAGTCTATAGCCTATGTATTGAGCATGTAAAACGCAAACAAACAAACATGAACACACGCTCGTGCAAATCCCACGCGTGCATGTGTGGTTTGCATGCAACATTGTCATCCAAAAAGTATTTCTGGTTTAGAAGCAAATTTAACAAATGCTGTCAGAAATACATTAAAAGCACTTAAGGGCTGTTCACGCCAAGCTCTATAACTATAAATACAAACTGTTTTACAAATCGTTCTAACTCAAGTGGATGGCAGAGTGCACACCACAACTATAATGACAAGTGGTGGTGCAAAAAAAAAAAGAGGTGACAGGTCGGGCTGGGTGATATGGACAAAAAAAATATGTATTTGGCCAAAAAGATGATATCACAATATCTTTGACCAAATACCTCAATGTTGATGATGTGATCATAATATCGTTTTGTGTCGATGACGATCAAATATCAGCCGTAGTGAGATGTCTGTAGAAGAACAGTTGATGCAAATAATGGACAGTGTGAAGGTTTTTCACATATTTTCTAGACTAGTCCATTCTTTGCTTGAATTGAACTTGGCTACGATGGTATCTTATTTAAAAATGGTAAATGGTGTATTTGAGACCGGGAACGCATCTGTGTCATTTTTTTTATTTCTTTGGCTATTCAAAAATAGCAGATATACAAGCTCATAGCGTGGCACTATGAGCTTGTAGATCTGATCTGCTTTTTTTTTTGGGGGGGGGGGGGGGGATTCTACAATCCTAACAGTTTTTTGAAAATATAGTATATACACTATATGTAATGTATCAAAGATTTGCACACATTTTCACGAGACGGCCACACTATCTCCTGAGCCACTGTCGTGTCGCCCCATATACTCTACCAGCCAATATAAAACATACGCACACAGACATGCATGTACGTGTACACTGTATGCGCATGCATGCACAGACAGAGTCGGAAGAGAAAGGTGAGATGAGAATCCATTTGTAACTGTGGCTGGGTGCCTCGGGGGGGATTGAACCGTTTCATTTCCATAAACATAGTAAACACACACAGAAACAAACTGGCTACACACACACACACACATGCCCGCCTGCACACACACACACACCTCAATCAGGAAAATAAAACTGCAAATGCACGTGCAGGTAATATGAGTTCTCATGCATAACCACCTACACACACAAACAAAATAAACATAAATCCATAACACCTACACACAAACACTTTCCACCAAAAAAAACAGATTGACCAGAGTGGTGTGTGTGTGTGTGTGTGTGTGTGTGTGTGTGTGTGTGTGTGTGTGTGTGTGTGTGTGTGTGTGTGTGTGTGTGTGTGTGTGTGTGTGTGTGGGTGCGTGCGTGCGTGGGTGTTGTTTATAATTTGGCATTCAACTCATTCCAAAATACTGGCCCACACAGTATAACATTATTTTCACCCGAGTATTGGTCACCTGAGATGAACTCAAAGGTGGTTATTGTTATCAATTATACGTCATTTTTAGTCATTTTATGCACCAGCTCTTGACTTCGTCTTTCTGGATATTATGTGCAACATAAGAGGTTGTGCTTGTGTATAAAATATACGTACACATATATCCCCCACACATAAAGAACATAATAGAGAAGTCAGTGCTCACAGTCAACCATCATGTGACAGTTATAATATACACTCCATCACAAACAGTCGTGACCATGTTCTGTTACCTTTCATACAATAGAAGGTAAAAAAACATTTATAAAAATAAATAAATGAATTAACCGGTTAATTCCTATATACTGTGTTGTCCTCCCTCGTGGGTTTCTAAGTGGCCCCCTCCTTTCTTCCCTGAAAGACACTGATAGATAATAGGACAAACATTTGTTTAGTTTTTTTAGCACGTTGGAGAACTGACATGTCTTATCTGTGTGATTGTCATGTATTGCAGTAAAGAGCCTGCCTGGCTGGTGGCATTGCCAGTGTGGTAGCCATTCCCAGATGGCTAGTACTGTACAGTATGTGTACAGATTTTAGCCTACAGGCATAGAGTGTCCCTTGCTTGGCAGGAGAAGCTTCTCCTTATCGTCAGTGATACAGAGTCAATGAGATGGTGACTGCCCCAGGAACACACTAATCTAATACTGCACAGATGTTATTGGCAAGCAAGGACATCTGAAGATGGGTATGGTTGTGACACATGTGCACACAGACACACAGACAAACAGGCACTCACGCACTCACGCACGCACTTTTGCTTAGGAGATAATGGTTTTATTGAACAGGTAGACATGACTCTAAGACCACAACAAATGCATACACACACACTTATACTATTCTATGTATGTATATGTATGCAAACACACGCACTCACGTGCACGCACACACTCGCGCACACACTTTAATATTGCTTTTGAGATAATGGTGTTATTGAACAGTAAGACACGACTCTAAGACCACAACAAACAAATTCACATGGACAGAATACAGAACTGAACACATGAACTGATACGTAGAACACTGAAATAGCCGCACAGTGATGGTAATCTGCTATATATGTACATTATATAAAGCACATGGTAATAACGAGAGTTGACAACAAAGTTTACACAGTCACACAGACACTCTCTCAGTGTAAACCGTAAGCTTATAAGGTTGAATCCTCAGAAATATTATGTACCTACGGTATTTTACAGTATATTTCTGGTTGATCTCACACAGTGAAAAGTAAAGATACGATAAGATAAGATTAATAGATACATCGAGACACAAAATGTAAATCTGAGAACTGGTGAAAGAACAGCATTAACAGGTCTTACCGTTGCACAGAGTATAGATCCAGCGAGGCAGACAGTACAGATAGATTGGTCAACTAACCTGGCACTCATCAATTCACCTCCCCAGTAACAGTAACATCTTTTTAATTCTCTCTCCACATCCCCCTCTGTCTCCTGTCTCTCTCTCTCTCACACCTCTCTTAGTTCTCTCCTTGCTGTGTTTCGCTCTGTTTTGCTACCAAACACCTTCCTATCTATCTCCGTAACTCACTCTCTCTCTCTCTGTTATTCCCTCTAGCTCCCTTCCTCCGACTCTTCCTCTCTTGGTGTCTCATTCCCTCTCACTGACACGTCATTATTTGGACATGGTCTTTTTCTCCCCGCCCCCCTCTCTTTGTAACACACCCTCACCACAAACCCCCCTACCTGTCTCTTTCATCCACTCCATCAGTCTCTCACACACACACACACACACACACACACTTTGTCATTGACACAACACAGACAACACAGACATGCACTCTCTTGCTATCACATACTGTATACTGTATATTATGCACACACACACACACACACACACACACACACACACACACACACACACACACACACACACACACACACACACACACACACACACACACACACAGAACAATAATAATAGATTGATTGATACACAAGTGTATTATCTGAGAAGCTGAAGGCGTTATCACACAATGAACATGACATGGACATGCTCAAACTGGTTTATGTGTGAGTGCATTATGTGATGAGACCGTTGTGTGCTTGGCTGTTGGCACTGCCCAGGACGAGGCTGAAAAACATAGATGACTGAGCCTTTGCGGTGGCCGCCCTCAGGTTCTGGAATAGCTTGCTCCTCCATGTTAGAACTGCGCAGTCCATAGACGTTTTTTAAATCTAGTTATTTTTTGCCTCATACTGCTGTATAAGGTTTTGCTTCTCTTTTCTTGTTTGTATTATATTCTGTTGCTTTGTTTTGTTTTAACCTGTGTAGCACTTAAAATGTGCTCTATAAATAAACTTTGGGTTGAGATGAGTTGAGTGGCACTGTTGCAAGACAAAGTATAAAGTAGGATCTAAGTGGTTAGTTATCAGACTAATTGAAATCAATTAGAATGTTTTCACGTCGACTCATCCATCCATCTTCAACCGCTTATCCGCAGTCGGGTAAATAAGTGATCGATAGTTGCAGCCCCTTCCAATGCAGTAAGCGTGAAGCAAAACTTTTACTATAGTGGGGGTCATCATAAGGGACTTGATATGAGGAGTATGGCGTCATAGCCTACATGTTACATGCTTGATACCTGGCGAGTGTGAATGCAGCTTTGAGATCTTTGTCATAATTCTCTCTCTCTCTCTCTCTCTCTCGCTCTGTGTCTGTATCTCTCGCTCTCTCAATTCAATTCTCTCTCTCTCACTCCATCTTTCCCCTCCCACCTACCCTGCCACTCTCAAATGAAATGTGTATGTAGACAGGGCAGAAATGTCTCACAATAAGTCCTCGCCGCAGAAAGGCTCCTAGATGGCGAGATAAATGGCACCGTGTGCAGATGGGACATGCAGGACATGGACGGGGGTTGAGGGGCGGTTTGGTTTTGAGCACGCAAGCTCTTTTGTCGCTCTACCTCCATACAAGAACCTCACCACAAAAGGCCCGAATGAGTGCTCAGCCGCACCCCACCCCCCCTCCATGGCCATTACATAATTGTCCTTATCAGTGGGTGGGCAGTGTGGAGCGAGAGCCAAGGCAGCAGCTCTCGCTCAAGCATACACAGCCACTCTATTCTCTTCAGCAGCATCTTTTTGAAGATGAGGGTGGTGGTGGCTTAAAAACCTTATATAACCTCCTTTCACTCTCCTCTCTCTCTCTCTCTCTCTCTCTCTCTCTCTCTAACAAACACACACACACACGCACGGGTTTCAACAATTACGCTCCTGACCACTGTCTGGTGCACGTGCACAAATGGAACAATGATGGGAGGGGAAACTACTGTGTCCTGCAATACTCTCTAGACACACACCCTCACGATTGTACGCATACACGCTTAAACGCACACACAAACACAACCTGCTAAAATGCTACCTTAGTAAAACTCCTGCAGTGGTTCTCAACTTTTTCTGGATCAAGGCCCACTTGAAGATCTCAAAAGCGTTTGCCCCCCCCACCTATCTGACCACTTAAAACAATAGAACAACGTAGTGTTAAGTCCTATTCATCAGCATCACAAAGAAAACGAATCTTTCAAGTTTTTCAAGAAGAAATACCCTGTTTTTTCTTTTTTTTTACGTTTACTTTTTTAATATTATTCTTAAACTAGAAAGTACTGTTCCTGAAGAAACAGTGTGGGATCGCTAAGGATGAATGTTGATAGTATCACACTAGAAAGTACTGTTCCTGATTAATTCTGTCTTACCTATTTATATTACATATTGTGATGTCACGTGAAGCTTGACCAATCCAAAAACGGGCGGAATAATAATAATAATAATAACTAGTGAAGATAACATTAGTGTGATCGTTAAAGCGATCCCACAATAATCAATCAAATGTTATTGGTATTTTGCCAATTATTTTGGGGCCCACTTGCAATACCCTTGCGGCGAACCAGTGGCCCCCAGCCCACAGGTTGAGAACCACTGAACTATTGTGTACTTAGATAGTGATGTGGTATAATGTTATCTTAGTGGTGCGACAGGACAGCAGGACTCTATTCCACAGGCCAATGAACACAGCGCTGTTGCCTTCCATACAACGACAAATGTCGTCGCTGTCAGGCAGAAACCTTGTATGTCCAAAACGGTTACTTTACAGGAAATGGAAAAAAAAAAGAACCCGTGTTCCAAATGGATCCAATGTAGTCATTATTTAGTTCAAAGCTCTTGTTAATACTTTTCATTGGTTTAATATTTATAAAACCCTCAGACACACTTAACCACTTTCAATTACAGCAAACATAGCAGATGTACACATCGCGACACGTTGTGAGCTTGTATATTGGCTATTTTTGCTACTTTTGTGTGACACTGTAGTATAAAGTAGGGCATTCATTTACAAAAAAAAACTAAAAAGTTGAAATATGGAGATACTGTACAAGGTTTCTTCCTGATAGTGATGATGTACGGCACATGACACGCACTGGGAGTGTGTTGTGGAAGATTTTCACAGAGAGAGAGAGAGAGAGAGAGAGAGAGAGAGAGAGAGAGGATGCTCCACTGATAGACAAATTAAATGGCTGAACACTGTTATAATGTCTTGGAAAAGTACTGGCTAGTTCAATATCCGCTTCACCCGCTCTCCCCCTCAGAGACAATAGATTTGTTTTTCTTGCCTCACGAAATTTGGTTGGAGTTGGTATTCATAGTTAATGAGTTTGGTATTTGCGATCTGGGCAATGTGATCTAGGGTGCTCATATTCCATCATGGCATTAAACACATCTCACTTAACCCATTCAACCCGGGAACGCATCTGTGTCATTTTAGATTTGAGCTATAACCATTATCTTATACTTTGGCCATTAAAAAATAGCAGATTTGAGTATATATCTTTTTTTTTAAAGCGAACATTTGTAACTCAAATCTTTGCTTCTGGAGTTCGCTGGAACAAAATATTTTACAAATGTTCTCTTAAAAATATATATATATTCAAAGATTTGCACACATTTTCACGATTTTTCAAAAATTGCAGATCTACAAGCTCATATATATCTGCTATTTTTGAATAGCCAAAGACATCTAAAATGACAGAGATGCTTTCCCGGATTGAATGGGTTAATAGATGGTGGCACAAAAAGCCAAACGGAGTCAATGCTGTGTCAGGGAAAATGTATTTTTCTTTTTTTCAAGGAAGGTATTTATTTCATACAAATGACTGAGCGGTCAATAGAACTCTCTTGAAAACCCCCTTTGGTAACAACAAAGTATCAAATGACCTCAAGAAGAACACTCCGAATTGATCATCCCAAAATCTGGGATGTTTTTCTATCGATAACCTTTTCGATTAATCGAATAATCAAGAAGCATATTTTTGGGGGATCATTTCGTATTAGTTATATTCAAATGTCTTGATTCAAAGCAAGCGAAAAAAACTACTGGAAAGCAAAAGAAATGACCCCACCCCCACCTCTAGGGCAGGTGAGGGTGGTGGGGGGGGGTCTGTGTTCTCAATTTGTAGGCGGCCTCATGTCAGCCACTTTCCAATTCTGGCCTCTATGACATAATTTATTCATGTGACTCGGCAGTGATAAATTATGCTCTCAGTACTGACAAGGAGGTAGAGGAGGAGGGTTACACGACTCCATTTAATTTTTTACTTTCCCCAGCCGTCCTCCCCGGATGTTTATTGGTGAATTAGAACAGGGTCTCTCAACCAGGTCACACAGACATTTAACCCATTAAAACCAGGAACGCTGTGTAACCGAGAAACCACTTAAAACATTATGTTGTATTTTGGCTATTCAAAAATAGCAGATATACAAGCTCATAGCGCGGCACAGAGTGCCGCGCTATGAGCTTGTAGATCTGCTATTTTTGAAAAATCTAGAACATTCGTGCAAATCTTAGCAACATAAGTGTTTCAGAAAACTGTTAGGATTTAGAAGACATTTGTAGAATTGTATCTCAGGTCTTAATGGGTTAATACAAAATGTCCCATAACACAGATTTAATGTTTCATGTACACTGTTATAAGAGGGGGCCTCCCATGGCGCTGCCCTAATATAATGCCAAAGAAGCACATTTGGGGACATGGTTTTAGACTAGAGATAGTAGCTGCATTCTTTGCGGGAGTGATGCAGGGGAGTCAGGTTGGTGGATAATGAATCAGATAATTACAGTCATCATGAAAAAAAATATCAGAAAGTAAGAAAGAAAATATGATATAAAGTTGATAAAATCTGCAATATGAAATAGGTTAGATATCAAACATCGTATAGTGGAGAAGACATTTACACTCTTGTTTCATCAGCCTACAGCTATCTGTCTGAATGGTGATGAATACAGAGGTGAGATCACAGAATATCTGATGTCATGGGCTCTTAATTGCAGTCTAAATCTTTCTGTCTGCAGACGGGGGAGGGGTGGAGGGGGTTGCAGAGTTATCAAAGTGTCAAGGTGGGGCGCTGAGGCGGGCGCCAGTGCGCGCAGCGGCACCAATATGCCATGAGTTTTGTGATGAATCCATCTCTGAGATGGCTGATGTAAATAAGCATTTCAATTCATCTTTAAGCCCCCCCCCCTCGTCCTCTTCAACTTTAGGTATTAGTATTGATTCCTGCCACGATCGCTGGGTATTTTTAGTAAATGGCCCTGGAGGTTATTCCATGTCAATATCGCCGGGCTCTGCATCATGCATAAATATGCGAGAGAGACGGAGAGAGAGATAATTCATATGTGCTCATTCTTTCTTTCGCTTTTCTTTTCTGATTCTCTCTTTCATCACTCTGTTTTCCTTCTTTTCTATCACTTCCTTTTTATTCTTCCATCTCTCTCTCTCTCAGCTCTATGTCGGGTTTATGACTGAAGTGCCTCTAATGGCTGGGTCTGTTTGCATTCAGGAAACTAACACTGTCAGACCACAGTCTCAGTGTCAGCCAGCCTTTCCCTTACAGAGCACTTGGTGACTTTTGGACCAGTGCCGTGTTGCATCACTGCTCCAAGTGACAATATTATTTGTTTGGGGTGGAGCAATTAGTGCAATAGTGATTCACTGTCTGGAAACGGCGATGACCATATGGTAGTTAATGGCGGTGGTGATTTGCTATCCTGAAAGGTCTGTGGCGAACAGGACACAGCGCTACAAGGACTATGGAGAGAGTGAGGGAGAGAGCAAGAAAAAAAAAGGAGGGAGAAAGAAAGAGAGAGAGGAAGGGGGTTGGTGAGAAATGAGATGAGGGAGAGATTGATAGAGGGGGAGAGAAGGAGGACTCAGATACAGTAATTAGCAAAAACTGAAATGGGGGGGGGGGATTCAGAGGCTGCCAAATTGAAAGAGAGCATATCGTCTCATACTTTTCGGGATTCAAATTCAAAAGTAGCAAAAGTACCAGATCTACAAGCTCAAAACACGTCACTTAGCGCCGCGTTTTGAGCTATTGTAAATCGGCTATTTTCTCTAAATTTGAAATATGGCTTAAGTGGTAATACATTATCTACCCTTTCCCTTCATAGAAATGTAGTGGTGTTATAAGTGCAATATTTGTCTTTGAAATGTAGTGGAGTGAAAGTCAAGTATTGGCATACAAAAATATGAATACTCAAGCAAATTAAAACAGAAACAGAAAATATTGACTAAGTACTCAAGTAAATAGACAGACATACGGACTGACCAACCGACCGACATTGCCAGAGGAAACGGAGGCAAAGGCAGGAAAGGGACAGATAAGCAGGTAAAAGTAAGAGGACAGTCAGAGAAGACAGACAGACAGACAGACAGACAGACAGACAGACAGACAGACAGACAGTCTGCTGGCTGGCTGGTTGGTTGCTAAGAAGCAGTGAGATATGACAGCTGAGAGAGGTTGCCAGTTGAATATTATGTAATTAATGGACCAATTAGAGTGCTGCTTCGCCGCCTGTTTACAGGCCCATCTGTTCAGACGACAAACACTGAAATCAATACGCCAGCGGTCTCCCTGTACTCAACGGCCCCATAGACACACTGACACTCATTAAGTCATTACATTTACACAAACTGGGACTCATTCATAAGAGTCAGAGTGGCAGTAAAAATAGATGAATCATACAGTTGAAGCAGTTCTTTTATGCCGTTTTGTCAATTATTCTTTTTTCATGCAGTTACACAAATTCTGCTTTTGTGTCTCCATCATGGGGAGCATTGAGGGTAGTAGGTGATGTTGAAGTACAGTAGAGGACACTGCTCGGTCAATTTCCTGACTACGTTTTCCCCAAGACGGTGTGGGGTTTTAAGCTAATATAAACATAAAAAGATAATTAAACTAGAAAAAGTGCTCCTCGGAGCACAGGTCTCTGCCAGGTCAGGTAGGTTATTGTGGCCTCCTGGTGGCGCTATAATAGGCCAATGTGAAAAGGGTGCCATTTCTTATTAGGCCTTGCACGGCAATCGGACACTGCATTCATGGCTTGAGGCATTTTGTGCAAAAAATGTGTTTTGCTAAATTAGACCTGTTGGTGGCGCTATAACAGGGCAATGTTAAAAGGGTGGCATTTGTCCCTCCACATAGTGTGAAGGTGCTTGCAAAGTTTGACCGCAATTGGACGGTGCATTCATGATTTGCGGAGTTTTGTTCAAAACAAGCCACTACTGCAAACTTTAGATGTCAATCTTAGCCAATGAGAATGGAATATGAAAAATCAAACACATCCGTCTTGATCACATGACTATGGAGATATTGTGTACCGATTTGCGTGAAATTTGGATAAAATCGAAAGGAGTAATATAAAAAAATGTGTTTTACGTAAGTCGGACTCCTGGTGGCGCTATAAAAGGCAGATGTGAAAAATGCAGGGTAAAGGCTTTTCCTTGACCTCTAGGGAGTGCGCATACAAAGTTTTACAAAGATCAGTGCAGTTATAGGTACAAACATTAATCCGTCTGTTATAGCGCCACCATGAGGCTGATTTGAAAATTTTCAAGTGCCATTTCTTCCTCGGCATAGTGGAAATATGCGTGCAAAATTTCACGGAAATTGCATGCTGTGTTCATGATTTGAGGCATTTTCTTCAAAACGGAGCACTCCTGCAAACTTCGGAAGCCATTTTTAGCCAATCAGGATGGAATATGAAAAATCTGAAAGACCCGTTTTGTTTAACACTCTCACCGCCAGGCCCGTAGCCTACGGGCCGATAAATCCAACTGTAAAGCGCCGATCCCGTAGCCTACGGGCTGTGGTGCTTTTTCCTTTAAAAAAAAAAAAAAACTGTCGCTATAAAAGGCCCATGTGAAAAATTTTGGGCAGAAGTTCGGAATTGGCATTCAGGGAGTGTGTGTGCTCAGTTTCGCTGCAATCAAGGCAACAGGGGCGGGGATTAGCTGGTCACAGACGGACGGACGGACGGACACACGGACGGACGGACGGACGGACAGGGGGTAAAACATACTCTCTCGCCATGCCTTTCGGCCTGGCGGAGACAATAAATGATAAAATCACTGCATATTGTTGCTGTCGGGTGAAAACCGTTCCCGTTTTATTATTATTTTAAAAGAGTGAAAATAGCCACAAGCTCACAGCACATTACAACGCGTTTTGAGCTTGTAGATCTGCCATTTTCAATACTTTTGTGCGACACTCTGTATGATGAAGTAGGGCACCAATTTACAGGGGAAAAAAGTTGAAATATGTAGATACCAGGTTTCTGCCCGACAGCAACGATATGGAGTCAGTGTGCAACTTTGTATAATTGGTCCTCACTAATGCTCATAATAAAATGGTTTTAAAACATCTACTCTGTGTCTCAAAGGAGAGCTGTGGACACTTCAGAAACCCGCCTACCAGTGACATCATCATTAGGCAGGGTTTGTTTTTCAAACAACATTTTAAATGTTTTATTTTTCATTTTTTATTAATGTGAGAACAATGGCTCCCATTATAGCATTCTAACTTTCCAGGAATAGAAAGCCTGCAGTTGTCACTGGTAGGTGGCTTTCTGAACTGTCTACAGCCCTCCTCAATGGCGTCCTTTAAGTTAATTTGTTTCCCGGGGGTCAGCACCTCACCTCAGCCTTTGGTTTACGTCACCTTTCCTGCTATGTGTAACACATTAAGACCTGAGGCAGATTCTACAAATGAGTTCATATAATCTCCCATATATCACCTGAGAAATGTTGTTGGAAATAAGGGGCACTCTGTCCCCTTCTATTCCACAACATTTCTCAGGTGCTACTTTGAGTAGTATTTAGCTAGCCTGTTATATATTTTTGTCATTTAAAGAACATAATGAGTTAGCAGTAGGTGCAGACAAAAACATGCAAACATGCAAGACATTTGTTCATTTCGCAGCAAGCTGCATGAAGGCAACTTGTAAATATTGCATAACTGGCACAATGAATGACATTTTGATAGTTAAGACACGCATTCAGCCTAAGGACAACAATTTGAAGACACACTGACAGAAGTAAACTATAATGCAGAAAAGTCTTTGGACCATGCAGAGAGAGAGAGTGAGTGAGTGAGTGAGAGAAAGAGAGTGAGCGAGAGGGAGACAGAGACTGGGAGAGCAAGAGAGGGAGGAGGAAAGAGGGGCTATTATTTAGTGATCTGTTATGGTATTTTTCTTATTTTCTATTTCCATTGTTCCATTCATCCACTCACTTGTCTGTCTGTCTGTCTGTCTGTCTGTCTGTCTGTCTGTCTGTCCAAAAGCATGAATAAAGGCAGCTGTGACTCTAAAATAAAAATAAATACACTAAACCAAGAAACTATGGTAGCTATTGATCTCATTCACATATACTGCTAATCTGGGATATGCTACTTATTCCAAATTATTTGACACATGCGTGTGCCCATTCATGGACTATATGGCAGGGGTCTACTAGAGTTCGAAAGAAAATATGAAAAGAGAATTGGTTCATAATAGGGCAGTAAAATACTTTCTTGGAGTCCATAAAGTTGCTCCTGTATTGGAAATAACGGGAGTCAAGGGATTGGAGCCGTGTGACATAAAATGAAACCGTAGCACAATAGTTTGTGGAATAGACTAACAAAAATGCCAGAGAAAATATTTGATTGGGATATCTGTAAATGGTGTGTGTGCAAGCGAGATAGATGATATATTTATAAGAATGGAGCTATATACCATATATAGCTATATACCATGTATCGGTATTACAAAATAGGAATAGGCCATATTGTAATTAACCGTGCCTGATAAAAATGGACTATGCCTGTGAAAATGTTTTGTTAGTGCTCTATTATCCAGAAAACAAAGATCAACATGTGCCCAAGTTCTTTTTGGACACAGGCAAACACAATTAACATGCATCTCATGTAACAGCATCATGGTAATAGAAATGTGCGCACAAATGTACAGAAACAAGCACTGTGTGTGTGTGTGTGTGTGTGTGTGTGTGTGTGTGTGTGTGTGTGTGTGTGTGTGTGTGTGTGTGTGTGTGTGTGTGTGTGTGTGTGTGTGTGTGTGTGTGTGTACACAGGCTGGTGCACACTCGTGGTTACAGTGAGACTGTAAGGCATCTTTCTGTTGACTCTGACTGCTTTTACAGCCCACTGTAGCAGAAAGGCCCTCTGGCCATGGAAGTAGCCCATATACACGGCCAATGATCCATTTGTCTCGCGCTCGGGTGGCCAAGAGCAACCAATGATCCCGATCCGAAGGAGAAAAAGAGGGGGCGGGGGGGGGGGGGGGTGGGTATACATGCAGCCAGCACAGCAGTGAGACAGGAGGAGAAAGTGATGGGTGAGAGTGAAAGAGAGAGGAAGAGACAGAGGGGGAAGGGAGGGGGAGAAGTGTATGGAGACAGTGAGTGAAAAGTGATCACAACGCATTGTGAGCCTCTGAGATGTTGTGGGGTAGAAGTTTCAAATATCGAAAAATTGAATTACTCTTGAAATTTTTACTGAAGTACTGTACTTCAGTAAATGTAAACTTTACACCACTGGATGGAGGAAGAAATGGAATGGAGAGAGCAGAGCGGAGGAGAGGTGACATAGAGAGAGGGGGTGCAGAAAAGAAAGAGAAAAAGGGAGAGTGAATTGCATTATGCACTGTGTGGCCACTGAAATGACATTTTCTTGTCTCTCTGAAAGCACCGAGTTGTTCGCTGCAGCCTAGCCCCCAATTACTGTCGTCTGAGGACAGGATCTGTCTCCATCAAGGCTTTTTACTGCCATGTGACAGAGGAAAACACAGACCGTGTGTGTGTGTGTGTGTGTGGGGGGGGGGGGGCTTTGTTCATTCCGCTGTAGAAGGGGGTTAAGTGTTTTGCTCAGGGACACTTCGACATGGGCAGACCAGCATCTCAAACCGGTTCTCACTAAGCCAGTGGCCATGTGAATTTTCAGAGCATGTTTATTTGAAGGATCAATCAATCACTTTTGTTCCACCCTAGATCAATGGAACTAACGTAGTATACTAGAAGTTCTTATGTATTGGTATCACTTTTTAATGATAATATTAATTAGTGTTT
Source organism: Gymnoscopelus braueri (assembly GCF_963280865.1). NCBI lineage: Eukaryota > Metazoa > Chordata > Actinopteri > Myctophiformes > Myctophidae > Gymnoscopelus > Gymnoscopelus braueri. Next base: position 27,663,609 of record NC_137622.1, read on the forward strand.
GGCCAATTATTTGGGGAACCCGCCCCCCGCCCGATCATGTCAAAGCAGTTGTCAATGTTTACAAGTTGACGGCATGTGGAATTGTCTTTATGGACCCAGAGAGAGGAAAAAAACACCATGAGTTGACGAATTGACGAGTGATCAGGTAAACGTGTGTCCTCTCTCTCCTCTCCAAGTTTGATATCAGTAAATAAATAATAGTACAGTTATGCTGATGTGCATCTCTCTCTGTCTGTGTTGTTAACCGAGCTGGGCAGCGCGTATCTGCCTGTGTTCTGTGACTTTGTGCCTGACAAAAGTGAGAGTGAGTAGTATTTAATAGGGTTGATAAACCAATGCTTGTGAACGTGCCATGGGTTCATATGTGCGTGCATAAAATGAAACTCGTTGTACTGTCCAGCATGAAATGATGGCACTCCTAGGTGCACAACCCTATTTCCCCACTCTCTAGCAATCCTGAGAGAAGAGAAGTGAAGGCACGCACAGTTGACGAGAGAGAGAGAGAGAGAGAGAGAGAGAGAGAGATAGAGCACGAGAGAGAGAGAGCGAGAGAGAGAGAGAAGAGAGAGAGAGGGAGGGAGGGATGGAGAGAGGGAGGGATGGAGAGAGGGAGGGATGGAGAGAGGGAGGGAGGGAGGGAGGGAGAGAGAAGTTTCTATGCGCATCCCTTCCCCTCCTGTTTTTTTGTCAGAATCATTCATAAATAATACTTGCTAGTCCTTATGCTGTTATGTGGCCTAGCTTTCTGAGGCTATTATATGGTTAAATTGATTTATTTTAAAATATTTTTCTTTAAATGGTGTGTGTACCCTCTAGTAACAAGCAGGAACCTAATCACTTCAGGCCTATTTTATACTTAGTTGTACAATGTACAAAAATGAGCTTAGATGTTGAACTGCTATTTTCTGTACTTTGGAACATTTTGGAAAATATTGTACCGGTAACCTTCTCATCTGACATGCTCAAAATAGGGACGCCAGGAAAATGGTTTCTGCTCACACGCTCTAAATTGCGCTGAATAAGAATCTCAGAATAAGTTGTACAATGCCCAAAAAAATATGCATGTCTTTATACGGCAACACTGCAAATCTCATGTGTAAAAATGGACCTGTGAGAGTTAAATTAACACTCAGGATTATAGTGTATAGTGTAGCATTCTACAACAGCAGCACAGAGCCTTTTAGTTCCCCTCCTTCGTGTGCTTTTTCAGGTCAAAAAAGCCCATCAGAGAGAGAGCCAAATAATACATAATGTATTATGGAGAGTGATGCATGGTTGGCCTCAGTCAAAGCTTGTCTGTCCTGCCATTGGTAAGACAGAGGTTAAACACAGCTCACAGCATCCCTGGGGTGAGCTGGTTAGTGCATGTAGGAACACGTAGGGACAGCCTCGTCACAGTGTCACAGCCTCTACACTGGCTCATGGCATCATTTCATTGATTTTCTGTCCGGATTTCACAGACAGCCTGCAAGTGTACAGCACTTACAGTACTTTGGTCAACAAGAGTTGTTCTTAGATGTGATTTAGAAATACATTTGACATCACTGTTGATTTTGAATCTACCTCACTCTTCCTAGTTCTGTTGTTTTCCCTTCTACCTCTTTTCATTCTCCTTCACTTTCACTTCTTTCACTATCTACTGAATAAACTCACTCATTACACCCCTTCCCTTTCTGTGGCACTCTTCCTTTCTCTGGGTCAACCTCTTGTGTCTCTACTCACACTCTCACAGTCCCTTTCATCTCTGCTTGGCCCTGGGTTAGAGAGGAGGCGTGGTAAGTGGCCAGTGCTGTGTGTGGGTAGTGAGTGATACTACGTTAGCCTACTGAATGGGTGGTGATGCGTGCCACGGTGACCAATTCCTCGCTGTCCAGAGCAAAAGGGAAAATGTGCAGTGGTTGAGGTTCCCACCAGGTGGTGGTTTCCAGTTCCCACCACTTGTACAACTATGGGTAACTATCCAAGATGCTTAATAACCCACACAGAAGGGCTTTTTTCCCTCTTTTCAAATGGTGTCAGTGACAACAGTGTTGTTGTGTGCCGAAAGTAGCCTTCGGACTGATCAATGGGCTCACAACCCTTTGCAGAATTGATGCGTTGAGCTTGTAGATCTGCTATTTTCGGTCTGCAACACCTGGCATCGTATGACAGAGCATAAATTAGGCATCAGTCTGATGCTGTTAGTTGACATACTTAGTTCCTTCTGCAACGGTCGCACTGTGATAGTTCAACACTCGCTTAACATGCAGCAGAATAACTACTAGGGCTGATATGGCTTCTCACCTGCATGTTGTGCGTGTTATTCATTGAAGACGCTCATATTTTTGTGATCAGTGAATTGAACGCATCCATTTACAAATAATGAACGTACACGTGAGTGTTGTGGATGTTGCAAGATAAACACGCTTATATAAATAAAGACAGATTGTGACTTTTTTTTTTTAAACAAGACTTCTGTGGGAAAGATTTACTCTGAGTCGTCATGATACCTTTCATGAGATATCATCTTTCTAGGTTTGCGATGGACTTGAACTTGAGGTCACATGATCGTATTCATACATGTAGCAGACTGATAATGACAGGGAAGAAACACTCCTAAATATAATTACCATTGCATCTACAGTAGGCTATAATAAATACTATTTATCTCTTCCATTTAAATGTTTCATTGTACAGAACATGTACTCTACCAACTCACAACCTACTTCTCTTTTAGACCATGTTACAGTAAAATGGGACGCTACCGCACAGTCTAATGCTGTGATAGTGCAACGAAAAAGCAAAGATATGTCCCCATTTTATTCAAATTTATGGCATTTAGCTGACACTCTTATCCAAAGGGACCTGAAAGAAGTGCTTACAGTAACTTGAGTTCTTAAGCCGCCAACACCACAAACAATCTAATCTAGAGTAAAAGACTAAGCCATACTAGGGAATTGTCTTATGATCCTAGTACGATCATGCAGTCCAAGGGAATGCACGCACATCTGAAAACACTGCAACAGGTGTAGGATAAAAAAATAACTAATAGTAGATTAGAAAACCCACACACTGTTTTTATACTCCCAATATTAATCTATTCGTACGAGGAAGATCATGCTCACAGTCAGGAGGTGCCAGAACCAAAATGGGGACCGTGAATGACATTCCACGCAAGCCCAAAGAGAAACACTGGGAGCGAAACAGAGTTCTCTTTGAGACACTGTTGCCAAAGCAGCCTTAATGGCTAAATACACTAAACACGTCATTACACAACCTACAAAAGACAGACTCATGCGTTTCTCTGACAAGCCACAGATGTGGCCGCCATCCCAATTCATATAGTGTGGATGAAAACTTGGCGTACCGTAACGACAGAAATTGGTTCTTTCTCCCCCACCCTTTTCTCTGAAGACGTATTCCTTAGCAAGTGCATGGACTGCTCTCTTTAAGGGGGCTATTGTGTGGCTCGACCAGAAGTTATTTAACTTAGTGGTGGAACCTGCTGTGCTGTTAATTGGCTATTCTGGGTGGCAGGCTTCATTACACGGATGATTGAACAATAAATCCATGTGTTTTCTGAGGGGTGACATGAAGGTCCTCATTGAAGCCCAAGCCTCAGTGCACAGACAAGAGCGTTGGGGCTATTTGTGTATGTGGCTGAATACTTTTTAGATACACTAGGGCTGAACATAAAAACATTATCAAAATCACAACATGAACTACTACAATTTCCAAATTGGCAGCAGGGGTTCCAAAATGGAACCCCTGCAAATGAAACTCAGATGCCCATACAAATGAAACTCAGATGTCCATAACTAACATCATGGCGATGCCAGCTAAAGAAATAGACAACTTTATGTTAGGCATATCACTTGGACGTTTGAGTTACAGTAATAGGGAAATAGTATTCAAGTATTCATGACTTGTCATCAATCTAATGTTATGGTACAGTACAGTGTAGTTTGCTTTCGTAAACAGTAAACAGAATTTATGCTTTACTTTTTTTTTTAAAGAAAGAAAAAGGCTAATCACAAACTGACTTGCAATTGTTTTTTTTTGCAAAATTGGTCTGAAAATCCATGTGGAAGTCTAAATTCTAGGTCAGCCACAGATTGACGGTCCTTGAACCACATCAGCTTCAGCAGGACTTCACTATGCCGATGCTCAGAACAGGCAGCTTAAATGTATTTTCATTTGCGGATTTGAATAAAAAGAAATACTTGAATGATTAGCTCTCTAGATATAGCCTCTGGTGGAGACAATAAAAACAAATACTTGAGGTAACACGAGAGCTAGATGATATATCTTATGGTGTTTGGTTGGAGGTTGAACATATATAGCGGGTTCTCAAAAACAGCTTTAGTGGCTATCATATAATGCATCGTCTTTGGAAGTCAAATGTACCATTTATGTCTTTCTCTCACTTATGGATTAGAGCTGAGAATCTCTGTCTTCTCTGTTAAAGCAGCACTGAGCAACGCCTGTCACCAGGTTATCCTCCTGACAACAGGCCGCCACACAGAATTACCTTTCTGTATACGACTGTAGGGGCACTGCTTTATTTGAACTGCCACCTGTATGTTTACACTGACATTAATGATATATGCTTCAAATGATGCTAAATTAGACCATATGCACAAATATCTATGTTCTATATCTGTTGCTATTCTATAGCTGCACCTCATGTTCTGTTACAATATTCTGTTCCATTGCCATTTCTTCTAACCATGTATATTTATAATTTTACTCTACTCAGATACGAAAAATAATTTCACCCACGTTTTACACCTGTAAACCTGTGATGAGACAATACATTTGAAGTGCAAGTTCAAAAGGTGATCATATATTTTCTTATGAAGAAAGTTGCTAGGAAGCTGTCTTAGTGAGCTCAGGGTACAAACGTGACGTGCAAAGAGGACAAATAACTTAAACACTAATCTCTACATTACTAATCTATACATTACTAAAGCACAAAAAAAAATTGGAATGTTTTGCTGTTGTTCTCTGCATCTCTCGCTACACATTTCAACATCCATCTCTCTGCCTCTCGTTCTTCCCTCTCTTCCCTCTCCCCCGGGTCATGTCCAGGCCATGTGGCATGCTTCCAGTACCGGCACAGCTTGTAATCGCTTGGTAGAAAAGGGAACTCACCCTGGAGAGAGGCAGCTGAGAGAGATTCTCAATAGTAGCGAGATCACAAGCAACAGCGTATTTCCACCATTCGTCGTACGCCAAACTATATAGGGCTCAAACGGTTAGGTAGTAGGCTGGTACTGTAGAGGTTTAGTGACTTCCAACACAGAACAACATGCCAGCAGAGCTGCTCAAGCCAATGTTAGATGAACTAGGCTGTACTGAATAGACGTTGAACTGTGTGGGTGTGAAACGTGGCACGGATGAAAGGGAGCGTTATGTGCTCAGTCAACTTTACTTTGATGAATTTGATTTGGAGATCTGATGTGTCTGTGTGTGTGGGTCTGTGTGTGGAGGCTATCACTTAGCTCCCCATCTGGCCACAGTACTAAGATGGAAGGTGGGGAGAGGTCTAGCGCTAGGTGGTCAGCTGGAATGCATTCTCCAGCAATCCCTCCTCTCTCCTCGTCTTCCTCCGCTTCTTCCTCAGGCTCTTAATTAGCTTCTGTCAGAACTACGCAACCATGTGCTTAACACCCGGCGCTACAGTATTATGTGTGTCTCCATAATGTATGTGTATGTGATTCTATGCTATATCCATGTACTGTATATGTTGGTCTTTGTCGCGCGTGCGTGTGTGTGTGTGTGTGTGTGTGCGCGCGCGCGCTCACTCTGTGCTAGCTGAGATTCTGGATGTGACAGGCTTTCTCCACACTTGATGCACATCTGTTTCTACACATTAAAAACCTCAGTGGTAATTTCACTCGTGGCTACTGTAGCTTTCACTGTGACATACAAGTGCCATGTCTAGTAGGGGCCGGGGGTGTACTTGCTCACCAGGCTGCTCGTGCCTCACGCGACAGAAACCACATGGCACGGGAACCACTGTTTCCCAAAGCTACTTACTTAATTACTGTACTGTTAGCTTTAACGTACAGTAGCTACTGTAAGACCGGACTGTACAAAGCAATTCATTAATTCTGACACAACGGAAAAGTGAAAAATGAATACAGGTATGTAGTCTCTCAATACAAGAAATAAACGCACTATGCTATATAGGGTATAGGCTATCTGTCATGACCATTAGCCAACACGTCTGCTGTCCGAGCCCGGTGGGTTCAGCACTTGTTGCTTGTCACAACACCTGGCAAGTATAGCTAAACAGAATCAACAGGGGATTTCAAGACTAGAGAAGGAAATAGGTAGCCATTCTTTGGAGGTAGCTTGTGCAGACTGCCCATCAAAAGTATTTGTTGAGACAATAGAAAATAGTTGTCACAGGACATCACAAATCTCCACTGCATTTAATCAAACCTGGTGTACACAATACCATATGCATTGAAACCTATTTCCACAAGAAGGCTTTCTACCTTACAGATGGTGGCCTATTATAGAGATGCCAAACTGTGTTGCTCCTGCATTGTACCACATTTCCCTCCAAATGGACTTCTCATCTATCTTGGCCCCTAGGTAACAGCTATAAATGTACATGTATATGGTTAATCTGGCATTATCAACCACTGGTTGGTGAATGGCAACTGGAGGGTGGCTGGGTAGTACTACATCTACGGTGCCCACCATAGATGTAGCACCGTGTTTATATGCACTTTTTGAGACCTGTCACATTTTCATGAGTTAGTGCTTGTATACTCCCATGTGCTTGCATGCTGTGCTTTGTTGTTCATGGGCGTTATTGTTTGCATACATAACATGTACTTGGAAGATGCACGTGCACGAGTGTCATGCAGCATTCCATGCACTGCATGCACACATGAGAATGGCTGAAAGAGTGCGTTTGTGCGTGTGTGCGTGTGTGTGTGTGTGTGTGTGTGTGTGTGTGTGTGTGTGTGTGTGTGCGTGTGCGTGTTTACGTTTCCCGCTACATTGAGCACATCTGCTGATGGTAAAGGCCCGTTCCAGCTGAGCTGGTCTGTGGAGAATAGATAAGGCCATGGCTGAGCCTCCTCAGAGCCCCAGTGTGAAGGCTCACTCAGCCATTATCTGCATAGCATTTTAAACTGTAGATTAAAACGTTCCATCCAGGCCCTATCAGCTTCTCCCCCTGACAACAACAGCCCCGCTGGATTACTGTAGGTGACGGCCAAAACTGATTCACAGCTGGCACAGAGACACTATAATGCTCTCTCAATCTGTCAATATGTATCTAGTGTATCCTCCAAGTGTCACCCACTGTCAAGTTACACTGTATGCTGGAAAAACAGGAAAAACGACTGAAACAGAGTGGTGGTATCCATTGCAGAAGTCAGAGAAATTAAGACTGATTAAGACTGCCCATGTGTCACTGGTTTTCAAAGTGGGGTATGGGGACCTCCATGGGTCCTTGAAGGGGTTCCAGGGGGTCCCCAGCTAAATGATTGACAGTTAGGAAGCAAAAAGACCTTACGGGTCTGTAACTCTGAGAGTGTACAAATGGAACAAGATGGACCTGTTACGGTCCATTTGGTTCCATTTGTACACTCTGAGTTAAACGCTGATGATTTTACAGTGTAGACCGGGGTCCCAGAGATAAATAAAAGGAAAGAAATATATCAAATGGGGGTCAATGGCCTGAAGATGCATATCAAACTGAGGGTCCTTGAATTAAAAAAGGTTGAGGATCCCTGGCCTATGACAGTACTATCTAATGCTCCTTAATATTTGTCTCTGTTTTTTCGATTGCTTTTTTCAATTATTTTATTTAATTATATTACATTTATTTCATTTTCCAAAAAAAATTGAAAAAAGCAATTGAAAAAACACAGCCTCCTCACGTCACCAGAACCAAGGACGGGTGTTTCCAATTAATCTAACATGGTTAAAATGCAGTTTGAAGTTACGATGGGTTTGTATAGGAAGGGGGCGTGTCTGATAAAATGAATATCAAATATCTAGATACTGAATCAAGCAACTTAAAAACCGTCTGGGGTGCTCCCAAAAGCCTGAGTAGACGATAAAATGACCCAACTTTTTTTTTAAAGTGAAATATCCCTTTAAGTACAAAATGTGAGTACTTCTTCCACCACTGGTGACCATCAAGCTCATCACAACAAAAACAACTATGAGAACAAAACGTGTACACACCAGGTCCAGGAGGCCTGTATCAAACATTCTGAGACTACATTTCCCACGTAGCTTAGCCATTTCCTGGGCTATTCCAACCCTATAGCCCTCCTGGAGCTGTAGACACTGTAAGTGATTGATGGTGTATCCAGGATTACATTTGCTGGGGGGATGAGGGGGAAACTCCTAGCCTCTGCTTGCTTTTGATATCCCCCTCTGGTCATTCATTTTTTATTGCCGGTGGGGATATGTTTTATCCCTGTTTCTGGCAAGACGGAATTAAATACACGCATTTCCTTTTGGGAAATATACACTGTCTGATATATGTTAAGATATTTATGATGGATAATGTCACAAATTTAATGTAATAGGCGAGACGTAGAAGGTGGCGATATCTTGTTTTGTTTACCAAACCCTGCCATGCAGTCTGAGAATGGACTGTAAATCAACAAACATATAGACAGATAAAAGAAAAACAACTTGATGAGGATATTTCTGTGGAGATCCAATACGTAATGCATGCATGGTTGGCCAAATTCCCTCCGGTGTATGCTGGTCCCTGATGAGGAGTCAAAGAAGCACACGTACATGATACAGTACTGTAACATATACACATGCAAGTAAGAAAACAGGCACACACGCGCACAGCCGCACACACACACGTTTGTATTACTATACTTGGGAGGACATCATCATTTTAGGACAGCAGTTTTATGAACGTTTTTTTTTAATAAATTGTCATTTTTAAGCGTAGCCTAAAGCCGAAAAAAAACAGATCTACAAGCTCACAATAGCTTGAAGAACGGCTAGTTTTCGGTGCACGACACCAGCGCGCAACTAGGTATAAATCAGGCACAAATCTAGCCCTAACCAACCTCTACATATACCTCATCATAACACTAACCCTAACCTGAATCTTTTTCTAATGATAAACATATCTCTAAAAATCTTTTTTCAACCATAAAACAACCATTTCTCTTAGTTGTGAGGACCAGGAAAATGGTCCTCACGTCTATTTCTCATATTCTACTATACTTGTGGGGACATGTGCTTGTGGTCCTCACCAGTATAGTAATACAAACACACACAGTCACACACCTGTCATTCTCCGCAAACTACTGAAGGAGTCCTTCATCATCTCCACAAACTGGCAGATGGCAGTGTGTATACAGTCTATGTATGGGTCTCTCTCTCTCTTGACACTTGACACTGGGACATTTTCATGCATTTGAATTTAACTTGAAGACAGAGGACACTGAGGTACACGTACACAGCAAAATGCCTGGCCATATATATGCTGGTAAGGTCAGGTCACACTAAATGACTGAACAGAAGTTTTCTGTTCATCATTTCAGTTTTCCTTATGCAGCGGGAGCTTGGGGTGAAAATAATAACTTGCCAAAATGAGTCACATTATTGATACAGAATGCAATTTCCTGACTGTCTTAAAGAGGTATTTCACTTTCAAACATGTTGGGGTCATTTTAACATCTACTCTGACAGTTGTGAGAACCCCAGACAGTTTTTAAGTTGTTTGATTCAGTATTTAGATATTTCCTATACAAACCCATTGTAACTTCAAACTTTTAATCATGATAGATTCATCGAAAACACCCGTCCTTGGTTCTGGTGACTGATATTGGCCTTCTAATGCATGATATGGGAGCCGTATTTTTTTTTATTACTCTTTTTTTAAATATTCCAAATTGTTCTAGATTTCTGGAAAATAGCAGATCTACAAGCTCACAACGTGTTGCATCTTAACACGTTGTGAGCGTGTAGATCGGCTATTTTCAAATAGGCAGTGTATAGAGTTAAAACTGATTTTGGGTGGCACAGTGGTGAAGTCCCTGCCCACCACCACCACGGAGGTTGTGCGTTTGAATCCACCGTGGTGCATCCGGCTTTGTCGGGCATCTATAGCCTCTATGCGAACACAATTGGCTGGGGCGGCACCTGTCAGCAGGAAGTGTTGGGCGGGAGGAGAGTAGGACGAAGGCCCTATGTCCTCCCGGAGGGGGCTCCTCACTGGCAGGTGAGTCGGTAGGACACAACATCAGTGACAATATACAGAAATGTGTGTGGGGAGTATAGAGTTAGGGTGGGGAGGCATTATTTGGCATAACGACTAAATTGTGGGGAAAAAAGGGGTAAAAAAAATATTGGCTACTGTAAATTAAAAAATAAAAACATTTTTTAATGATTTTGATGCTGGGCCTTTATTAAGTAATTAACTAATTTAGCTGAGGACACCCTGGAAGCCCCTTCGGGGGTCCCCGGACCCCACTTTGAGAACCACCGTAATAGGCTGCTTCATGGCGTTCGTTTGAATGGCGACAGTAGCTCGTGACAGTAGACCATGCTTTGTGCATCCTTCTATGCAATGCAATCACGCGCGTGCGTGCACGCACGCACGCACGCACGCAAACACACACACACACACACACACACACACACAGCCGATGGTCTCTGAGAAGCCCTCTCTGTGGGCGCGCACGCGCACGCGCACCCACACTATACAACCGCTGCATGGCGTTCATTTGATTGGCGACAGACAGTAGGCTGAGTGCATTCATTGTGCATCTTTACGCAAGCAAGCACGCGCACGCACGCAAATACACACGCACGTTATCTCAGACACTGCCGATGGTCTGACAAGAGCTCTCTCTCTCTCTCTCTCTCTCTCTCTCTCTCTCACACTCACACACACACACACACACACACACACACACACACACACAGAGAGAGAGCAGGATTACATAAAGCTAATCAATGCACTATAATGTGTTATAAATAATTCAAGTCATTCACCAATCACCAGACTGAGACCCTGCAAGCCAACACGCATATTAAGGACCAGGAACTACAAAACAAAACAATAAAGCAAACGAACGGCTTCTGGATAACGTGTTGCAGCTATGGCAGATCTATATACATCGACTGAATGAATGCACGCATTCATTCATTGAAAGCATTCGAGTGCTTTACTGTGAATGGTTTGTAAACAAAGCAAAAAGAGCCAGCAGAGCGTCTAATGATGTCCAGAGGATCGGATGTCAGTGTGTCACATCCTCATCTATATTGACGAGATGTAGGAGCACTGTTGATCACCTGCTGCTTGACTGAGACGCTCGACACATACTACCAAAACGGGGCATATTAATACGGCTAATAATGCAATCCTTCCATCTCTCCTGAGCTCTGCCTCTTCACCTCTCTTCCCATCTCAGCACGCACACGCACACACACACACACGCATCTAATTGAAGCGGCACCATAAAAGGCGTCACCACCACTTAACAGCAACAACAGCGACATTCAAAACACCTGTTCGTTCCCACTCAATGTACCGTTCATCACTGAATACAACAAGACAAAGCATGGTAGTTTGAACCAACCTGATGCGTCTGCAGTAACTGATCGCGATGAAATGACTCCCGAACAGTCTGTCTGCCTGCACGTTGATGCTCTCTCTCTCTCGTCTCGCTCTCTTATTCTACACCGGTAGTGTATCTGGATCCCATTGCCCAGAGCGACAGATGCGCGGTTGTTCGCTAATTAGTTGCCAGGCAACTGCTCAAGAGAGACTCCTGTTGTTGTAAACAGTTCTTTTCTGCACACTAAACTCAGTATTCTAAACACTACAGTAATGTTTTTTAAAGTTTTCTTGTCTCCGCCAGGCCGAAGGCGTGGCAGACACTTTGTTTTGCACTATGTTTTGCACTATGTTTTGCACCCTGTCCATCCATCAGTCACCCATGTGTCCATCCGTGCAAGCAGCTAATCTCCGGCACCATTGGCCCTATTGCAGCGAAACTGTGCACACACACTCCCTGGGCACCAGAGCAGAACCTCTGCCCCAAATGTTTCAGATCGGCCTGTTATAGCGCCACCAGGTGGGCCAATTTTTGCAAAACACATTGTTTGATATTACTCCTACAGATTTTGTCCAAACATCACGCAAATCGGTACACAGTATCTCTATAGTCATGTGATCAACACGGATCTGTCCATTGTCCATATTCCATCCTGATTGGCTAAGAATGGCTTCCAAAGTTTCCACTAGACAGAAGAAGAAATGCGACTTTAATTTTCTCAAATCATCCTCATGGTGGCTCTATAACTGGCCGATAAGTGTTTTTACCTATAACTGCACTGATCTGCGTGTATCTTTGCAAGCACACTCCCTAGAGGTCAAGGAAAAACCTATGTCCTGCATTTTCCACATGTGCCTTATATAGCGCCAACACTGCCACCAGTCTGACTTTTGTAAAACAAATGTTTTAGATTTTGTCCGACAATCACGCAAATCGGTACACAGCATCTCTATGTGATCCAAGTCGGATCAATTTTTCATATTCCATCCTGATTGGCTAAGATTGGCTTCCAAAGTTTGCAGGATTGGTCCGTTTTGAACAAAATGCCCCAAATCATGAACGCAGGGTAAGATTTGCGTGAAATTTCGCACACACATTCCCACTAGGCTGAGAAAGAAATGCCTTTTTTTTTTACATTGGCCTGTTATAGCGCCAACAGCAGGTAAATCTTTGCAAAACACATTTTTGGAACAAAATGCCTCAATGAAAGGCCTAGGAAGAAATGGTGTGCTTTTCACATTGGCCTATTATATCCCTTTAAAGGTCACCCCAAGAAAAAAGCATTGGAAAAATTATTTCTTCACATTTTTTATTTATTTGGGGCAATAGTAACAACAATCAATTATAATTTCTTTAACAGACCCAACAGTTTTCCAAATATAGGCCTCTACCAAACGGTTGAGATGTCACTTTATGGTAATGGTAAAGGTTTCATACATTAACATTGATTTATATGCATTCACTGAGAAATATAGATATTTCTATTCATATATATCTCTGTCTATGAACATGACTATGTATACAAGTTGGAAATGTAAATAATCAACAAAAACAAAATACATTATCATAGCGAATGTATCAAAATACATTCAAAAGTGCAAGCCCATAGAAATAAACCAGTGTGGTGTGGGTGGTGGCTGATTTAGGCAATCACACCTGGCCTGAGTCCAAACTAATAGGCTCTATGCACAGCAGACATATTGGAAAGAAATTGGGCCTCTTCCTTACTTGCTTCACAGGCATTACCAATGATGCTAATGAAGGTTCTGGTCCATTTAGTGTACAGTGGTTCTAAAACCTTTTAATTTCAAGGACCCCCAAAACTTTGAGAGAGTACAAATGGAACCAAATGTACCCTTACTTGTACACTCTCAGTGTTACACACCTGTAAAGGGCCATTTGGAACCCTCTCAATAAACCATGAGGGTCCCAGGACCACACTCTGAGACCCACTGGTGTAACAGAGTGTTTCCAGTGAGCCAACATGCACAATATCAGCACCCTGACTGTGTTTGACTAGAATGGAACAGAGCCTTCATTAGTATCTTTGGAAGGGGCCCAAAGTTTTTCCAATATGGCTGCTGGGTGCCTGATTTGAGTGTGGTGCAACAGCACAAATGTTTTGGGGTATTAGATACACTGTCTTATCTGGTGGTACGCTACGAAGCATTTCCATTTTGGATTCAAACACAGGAAAACCATGCATTTCTGGCACCTTCATCTGGACACACCCTTTGGACAGAGTATGCGTTGTCCCTGCTTGTCACAGCGAAGTGGTCAATGTCCACAGTTGTCATAGTGCACATCTGGTTGTGGTTGTGATGGTCTTGTTTAGCATTTCTTCTGAAAAGGCACCTGTGGTGGAGAGGAAGATGATGGCTAACCAACTATGAATGCTGGTTTGTTGACTTGCTTCAAACTGTGGACAATTGCCAGCCAGAACCTTTTGAGAGACATTGGTTTCCCGTTCAGTAGAACACAATCCCACTTGTAGACCAGCGAGGAATTTGAGATGCACAGGTTTAAGATGTATCCAAACAGGGGAAAGTACCACCGCCTCGACTTGGCTGGGCCTGGGGTCTTGTACCAGAATGTCAGAAAGATCAATGTCTGATTTCAGCATCATCTGTTTGGTCATCTTCTTCATCACTCAGATCATCAAATTGGTCCATTTATTATTTCAGCACCACTGCCTTTACCACTAAATGACAATTCAACCATTTGGTTGAGCATGTTTTTTTTAGATGGGAATAAAATCATAATACATTTTTTTCAACATAAATATAATTAAATAACATTATATGTATTATATTAACAACACTGAATTAGCAGAAGCCCTATTTATCCATAGCAAATAGTACATTTTAATTTCTTTTGTTTAGCTTCACTACTTTTACCATAAAGTGACAAACAACCCGTTTGGTAGAGCATGTTTTCAGAAAATTATTAGACCATTATTAGATTTTTTTTAATTGTATCAGGTTACATAATCAGGTTCAGTAACACCTCTGAGATGATAAAATGACAAAAAAAAATATCTTACCTCTGAAATTTCAACCAAAAAAGCCCACCTTTCAGGCTTAATTGATTTTCACTTCCTAAAAAGTGGCTACCTGAGAATCCATGTGACTGGGAAACAGTGACATCTGGTGGACCTTTTTTTGCCATAACATACCTCAACCAAATGGTAGAAAGGGCTCAATCAGGTTGAGGTAAGTTCAGCAATGTTTTCAATGAGACTTAGTGACTTAAAATGTGCTCTACCAATTGGTTGCGCAGACTGTTAAAGGGATATAGTGCCACCACAAGGCCACAATAACCTACCTGACCTGGCAGAGACCTGTGCTCCGAGGAGCACTTTCTCTAGTTGTTTGTTTATTTGTTTTGTAGTATTAGTATTAATACAAGTAAGACGCGCGAACGCTGGAAGCGAACGCATCTCGAAAATATTGTGTATTTACGGACTTGTAATCCGTGTTATTTCACCGTGATGGGGAGAGAACATTGACATTGTGTGTGTGTGTGTGTGTGTGTGTGTGTGTGTGTGTGTGTGTGTGTGTGTGTGTGTGTGTGTGTTTTGCAGGCTGTTATGCATTGTAATGAGAGCATTGTCTAAATTCCTGCACTCTGGCGCACTCCGGCGGCTGCTTACAGGCAGTGCACGCATGTGAGTCACAAGGGGGCACGAGCCAATGAGAGCATGAACACAGACACACAGACACACAGACACACAGACACACTCACAACCCGAGCAGGGTTACATAGTAAGCTCCACTTCCGCGTTCGCAACTACAAAACAAAGTGTTTTTTTTGTCTGAGCTAACAGCTCTTTATAAATTTCAGATTTGGATAGCCAACAATTTAATCCAATCAGGAGAGAGAACAAATACGCTACATAGGATATAGGTAAAACAAGTGAAATTGGAAGTGATAAAACATTTTTTGTGGTGTTCTTTTGCTGATTGGATAAAATTGGTACCCCGACTTGAATTAAAAATGTTAAAGAACTGTAGAGATGGCCGGTGATTGTTTACATAACAAACAATACAAACAAACATGTTTTTCTTTCTTTAAATTGTTTTTTACAAAATGTACACTCCATTCAATTAGAATACTTTGAGCTGGTCTTCCCAGTGAGGTCATCAGGGAAAACATTATTCCATACACACAGCTCAGTGAAATACAGGGGAATACAAGTGGTTTGTATCAAATTTAGGCATGACAGCAGAAGAATAACAAGCTTCAATTCCTAGCTCACAAACATTAGCATACATTAAGCATTAGTAAGGAGGAGTTGAACCATACTGTACAGACGATATAGCCAAAAAAGACTAATGGGTAAAGGTATATTAGCGTGAGCAGTGATGGAAAAGGTACTACATTATTTTACTTAAGTAAAAGTATCAATACTGTCTGCAATGTAGAAATACTCTGTTACAAGTAAGTCCGGAATATAAAATGTATTTGAGTAAAAGTACAAAAGTAGTGGTATCAAAATGTACTTAAAGTACCACAAGTAGAAAGTACTCATTATGCAGAATGAATGTCACATTTCACATAGTAGTGAAGTAAAAGTACAGACATTTTGAAATAGTCAAGTAAAGTAAAAAATACCTCAAAATACTTGAGTAAATGTACGTGGTTACTTTCCACCACTGAGCATGAGTAGAATAGAATACATTGGAGAGCTGGTTGTATTGGTGCAATACAGTGCACACAGGTGCATCACTGATGAATAGACACAGACAATGTCTATGTGAAGAAAATGCCAGTCTAGAATCTTACTAGTTACACTGAAAAAACATTCAAGTAAATACAAACTGGAGTTAGTTTGAATCTCTATTGTCCATGTGTATCACGGTTAATTGTTTTGAATGCATAGTATCCGTTTTCAGTAGAGTGAAGCACATATGAAGCCAAAGGCAAGTTTTCCCATTAGTGGATGTTTCATACTAATTTGGAAACATAAATCATCCTTAATGTTCTTAATGGTCCATTAAGTTACCTCACCAGGTAATTGAATATGTCAGAACCATGATGCTGCGTGATGCTGCTTCACTGTGGAGATAAGTATGAAGAAGAAATAATTAATATGCTTAGAAAGTGCTCACCGTATAAATTCACATTTTGGTCCTATTTTCTCCTCCTTGCGTACATTTTTATATAGTTTAGCGGTTGCCCATTGGTTCTCAAAGTGGGGTCCGGGGACCCCCAGGGGTCCTTCGGGGGGTACCAGGGGGTCCCAAGCTAAATGTGTTAATATAGCATCACAATAATTTTAACCTTTTATACTTTGGCTATTCAAAAATAGCAGATATACAAGCTCATAAAGTGGCACCGAGTGCAGCGCAATGAGCTTGTAGATCTGCTATTTTTGAAAAATCGTGAACATTTGTGCAAACCTTTGAATATATATATTTGTGAACATTTGTAACTCAAATCTTTGCTTCTGGGGGTCCCTGGAACTAAATATTTGAGATGGGGGTCTGCGGCCAAATACACATTATTTTGGGGGTCCTTGACATGAAAAAGTTTGAGACCTACTGTTTGTAAACTTTGTAAATTGTGCTTTTAGATTGCTAATGATGCGTATTCTATTATATATCCTTAACATTGATAATGTTATTTTAATTTTTTTATTATTATTGCTTGGTTGGCTCAATAGCATGCTGGAGGTTGTACAAAAGTGGGTGTCATGTAGCTGTGGGCTGTTGATGTGAAGTGCAGTGTAGCACTAATGCACCCATTGTTAAGGTGTCATTAGCAACCTCATTTATCACTGAGTAACCATACAGTCAGCAACACACAAACACACATGTGGGGGCGCGCACGCACGCACGCACGCACACACACACACACACACACACACACACACACACACACACACACACACACACACACACACACACACACACACACACACACACACACACACACACACACACACACACACACACACACACACACACACACACACACACACACACACACACACACACACACAGTACTGTACACCACACTGGCACACGAGCACGCACAATCACATACGCACAGGCACACATGCACACAGCCTGAGCAAACACATGGGACAGGTGTTGCATTTGCTCTTACATAATGCTATACTGTTGTACGAATTTGTACAAAATAATACAACACAACGTTATCAGACCTTGTTTGGACTTTTATCAAGCCATAGCCAATTAAGCTCTTTATTACTGATAAAGATTTCAGTTCTAATCATTCAGTATTTGGGATGTATAGGTAATGTATGTAGCAGGGGGATATGCTGTAGATCCCAGAATCCCAAGGGCTCCCCTACTGTCTGTGTGTGTCTGTCAGCAAAATATGAAATATAAAATCTGATCCAACTCTTGGATGAGATACAAATGTTTGTTATGGTTTTAACGTCACCGCATGCACACATTTCACTGAACCATCCATCCATGGGTCAGGCAAAGGTCTCATATAATACCAACGCATTTGCTAAGTGTATACTGTGTATTGGACTTCAAATGGGATTGAGATTTGCTTGCTGTATTTGGAAATGCAATTCAAATGAAATGTGTGGGTAGGCATGATTATTAACTGGAAAAACAAGTGTAATACTCGTCAGCAGCCCCCAGGGGCCTTGGCGAGGCGCACTGTGTCCCTTTCTATGCCCATTATGTGAAGTTCTGTTGTAGCCATGCCCTGGGTTCATTGCTTACACAGTATCCGGTATAAAATAAGTTTTTTCGAGGCACATTTTGTTCTCTACGTGCTCTATTTATGACTATTTTACCTTTTTTGTTTATTGATTAGAGATCATGCTCACTCTGTTAATTCTGATCTCGCTCTGGTTAAGTCTGCTAAATGCCTAAACTGTGAATTGTAAAATGTACCGTGGCCCCCCAGTCACAATCTGTAACGAAGAATAAAAACCTAGAATGGTTCATTAAGCCAGTGCTTCTCACTGTTTTCTTTCTTTAGAAAGATTATTCTTTGTACACAAGCCAGTCATAACATTACGTGTGCCACGCTGGTCCCACCTTTGAATCTCAAACCACTGGTCGGGAAACATGACTCTTAAGTTATATTTAGGATAACAGACTAGGCGATTTACTTATTATCTCATATGAACGACCAATTGCACAGATGTGGATGGCATGGAAATAT
The DNA here is from genome assembly GCF_963280865.1 of Gymnoscopelus braueri. Taxonomy (NCBI): domain Eukaryota; kingdom Metazoa; phylum Chordata; class Actinopteri; order Myctophiformes; family Myctophidae; genus Gymnoscopelus; species Gymnoscopelus braueri. The sequence continues at coordinate 27,682,316 of NC_137622.1, forward strand.
CTTCAGCCAGTGAAGGGTAAGGAAATAGCATGAAGTGCAAGATTTGAACCAAATTATAACAGGAATCAATGTGGATTTACATAACGGTCCAAGAGCCCGGAAAGCGCAATCATGATAAAACTGCATTGAAATAAATGTTTCCTCATAAAATCTGTAGTCAAAGGATATTTCAACAAAATGAAAAGTTGACATAGAATCAAACACATGTATGCAAAACACTAAACCATCTCATACTTGAAATCTGGCCTGGGTAATGAGGTTTCAAATAAATTATTTGTTTTGTGACTACAGCTTTTTTAGGAATTTGAATCAGGACAAAGCACTTACATAGTGTAATTCATGCATGACATGTTCCTTTAATGAAGGGCACTATAAGCGGGAGTGTGAATGATTTGTTCACATTTTCTGCATGGTGAGTGTTAGCTTAGTGTAGAGCATACAAGAAATATATTAATTGACGTGTATGTATGTATGTATATATATAGGAGGGCTAGGCAGAAAGTCCATCAAATATAACTTGGCACAAATTACATTTGTATTTGTGTCATATTACTGTGTAAAATGACACAGTAACATTTCCTTTATTCTAAGATTAAAACTAATAGGTCAAGTCATTAGGGCCTAAAAATGTCCCCCGCCTAAAATACCCCCCTCCCCCCGGCAAGAGTAATGGGACAGTGAAGTGTAAGGAAATTGTACAGCATATTGTGTACAGTATGTTTGAGATGTGGCATGCTTCAACCCAGCTGTAAGCCATGTCAAACACATGATGGCATCAAGATGCAATTGCATTAAGTCATGGTAGCTCTAAATAACGTAATCCTGCAAGACAGCATGCAAACTAATGTGATTTGGACCAATGAGTATACAGTGTGTGCTGTCCAGTCTTTTCACCAGGGTCTGGTTTGCCCTATGCACAGGGAGAGGCAGGTTTAGCAGAAGGCAGCCTCTGCCCTTTTTATGGTTAGCTCTTGCTGGATTTGATTAGCTTCTATAGCCTGGCTGCGCCTGATGCTACAGATGCTTTGTGTCATAAACTGTTTGCTATACATAAGGTTAACCTTGAAAGAAATCAAATACATTGTTTGTTTCCTACAGTATCAGTATTGTTTTCTGATCTGCCACCTTGTCCAACAAACCATCTAAAAAAGAAGAGAATAAAAGCATTGCTTCAGCTGAATGGGCCAAATGGCACACTAAAACAATAATTCAATCATAGTGAATTATTCATGCAGAGGAAATATTACTTTCTGTATGTGTTCGTGGCACATCGGCTTATATCCCACATGAGACTAGCAAACATAAATGTTAGGTCCAGCATCCTGCTCTCAAAGAGATGTGAGGTTTACTATTCCAGTGTAGATTGTTAAACTTTTTATTAGCCCATGAAGTGATATTGTAAATACACACTATTGCTATAGTACTTCATGAAACCTTCCTTCATACAAAATGTCACACAAGGGTGTAAGAAGTTCAAAGTTTCCAGGCTATTTTACTTCATTAATAATTCAAGGGTTAATTATTGGAAGATATATAGTGCCTGCAAATAGTATTTCACATGAAAATGGCATCAATCACAAAGATTAAAGGAGTGGCAAAGAATTTATATTAATGAGGTGTAATTTTTCACATTTGATCTATCATCTTCTCGGCAACAAAAATGACTGAAGTAGACTGCAATAACTAAAGGATGTAATTTCGGTCAGCAAATTACAGGACAGTTCTGCTGAATCACACAAGAGGGGAAAAAGCGTGGAGGCTCTGGTTACATGCGACTGTTTGCCCATGACATGCATCCTATTGTATTTCTAAAATGGTCTTTCTCTGTGCCATCTGGCTTGTTCTCTGTCCTCTCTCTCCCTCCCTCTGTCTCTTCTGTCTCTCTTCATCCATTTCTCCTCATCTTTTTCCTATCCTTTCCCATATCTCCTTCTTCACAACACCCTCTTCTTGCTTTTACCTTCACCGTTTTTGGCTTCCCACCTTCCCATGACTTTCTGTTCCTTCACCCTCTGTTTCTCCCTCCCATGAATCTACCTTTCTGTCCGTAGACTTGGGAACTGCTTGGATGCATAGTTGCCATTGTTGTCAGGCAATAATCTGCCTTGAACATACGATTTGAACTGATAACTAATTTACCAATTTAGGACAGTGCCGGCAGTCTCCCTTCCCTTCCTATCTCCTCCCTCTTCCTGCTATTTCTTCCCTCCCACTCGTAATTCTTTCTCTCCCTCCAGCACTCTTTTTTTGCCCTCTATTTTACTCTTCCTCTCCCGACCCCCCTCTCTCTGCTTTAGGTATCTCTCTCCTCCTCTACTCTTTGTAATAAAAGCAGCCATAAAGCATTGCTTAATGAAGCTCAGGACCACACAGTAAACTGTGGCTGTCCTGGTTATGTTGACTTCTCCATCAATGAATGCCTAAACAGGACTATTCAGTTCCTGTGAATTATGCCAAAGGCTGAGTCACTGTACTTTATGTAAAGCTGCTTGACTTCATTGGTATTTGTATTCAATATTTGTAGGCTATTTAAGGGCTGGGCAAATCTCCTATTTTTATATCTTCTTCTTCTTACTTCTGCCAGGAAATCTGCCTTCCCATGCATGAAAATAAACAAAACACACAGGTCCACTGAGGTCCAGTCCTTTGCCAAATTTCCTCAAACGGCATTGTGGGCCCTTATGGCGGCTCTACAGCAACCATGTAAAATGTACAACTTTGCAAAATACCGTACATTACAAATCAGTCATAGGTACATGCTATCACTTTCACCAAAATGTAGGCCCAAGTGAGCAGAAATGTTCAGATGCTTTGAGCTGACATGCAGGCATTTTAAAGTTCATTAATCTCTTTTTCTCAAACATTGTCTACCTATGACCGGACACTGTAGGCCTATTTGTCTTCCTCGTTTAACTATTTTATTTTATTCCTCCTTTTCTGCATCCTTCCTCCTCAAAATGCCAGGTCCATTGCCAGTTCCATCGCACAGCAGCTATAATTGTCTCCGCCAGGCCGAAAGGCATGGCGAGAGAGTATGTTTTCACCCCTGTCCGTCCGTCCGTCCGTGTGTCCATCCGTCATTCTGTCATTTTGTGTACAGCTAATCTCTGGCACCGTTGGCTCGATCACAGCGAAACTGTGCACACACACTCCCTGGATGCCAGAGCAGAACCTCTGCTCCAAATTTCACATGGGCCTTTTATAGCGCCACCAGGAGGCCGATTTGTGCTAAACACATTTTTGGTACTCCTACAGATTTTGGCCAAAAATCCCACAAATCGGTACACAGTATCTCTATAGTCATTAAAAGAAACGTCTCATTTCAGATTCTTCATATTCCATCCTGATTGGCAAAAATGGTCTTTCAAAGTTTGCAGGAGTACTCCGTTTCAAACAAAATGCCTCAAATCATGAACACAGCATGCAATTTCTGTGAAATTTTGCACACACATTCCCATTAGGCCGAGGAAGAAATGCCATTTGAAAATGTTCAAATCAGCCTCATGGTGGCGCTGTAACAGGCCGATTCGTGTTTTTACCTATAACTGCACCAATCGGTGTAAAACTTTGTATGCACACTCTCTAGAGGCCAAGGAAAAACCTTTGCCCTGCATTTTTCACATTTGCTTTTTATAGCGCCACCAGGAGGCAGACTTATGTAAAACATTTTTTTTGATATTAAGCCTTCAAATTTTATCGAAATTTCACGCAAATCGGTAGACATGATCTCTAGAGTCACGTGATCAAGATGGGTCTGTTTGATTTTTCATATTCCATCTTGATTGGCTAACATTGACATGTCATGTTTGCAGAAGTGGCCCGTTTTGAACAAAATGCCGCAAATCATGAACGCAGCGTCCGATTGTGGTGAAACTTTGAATGCACATTTGCACTACGTTGAGGAACAAATGCCACCCTTTAAACATTGGCCTGTTATAGCGCCACCAGCAGGTCAAATTTAGCAAAACACATTTTTAGAACAAAATGCTTCAAATCATGCATGCAGTGTCCGATTGCCATGCACGGCCTAGGAATAAATGGCACCCTTTTCACATTGGCCTTATAGCGCCACCAGGAGGCCAAAATAACCTACCTGACCTGGCGGAGACCTGTGCTCCGAGGAGCACTTTTTCTAGTTATTATTTAATTTGTCCAAGGTTCACTGCATGAAACATTGGGGGTGCCTTGTTCAAATGCGCTGTGGTTGTAGCTGTTGGGAGAGGTGAGACCATTGCTCCAACTCGATTTGTCCAACTGGAGCAGAATGTCAAAATTTGAACCAGCCTTTCCCCAATCATAAGCCTATAGATAGCTGTTGAACAATTATATTGTAGGTGGAATGAAAACGGTGGCAAATAATAATGTCCTGGATTTAAATTTAGCTCACTACCTGCGTCACATCGCTTCCCTTCCCTGGCTTTTTACTGTTTCTAATGACTAACAAGAAATACCCTAAAAAAAGAATACATGTCTGTATTTTGTGTTCTTTTCACAAAAAAACACCCTTAAATGCAGCACAATGTCAGGACTATATTGTATTGGTATTAAAGTTATAATTTAGCAGCCTAAATGTGAATATAATAATCACAACTCAGAAGCTGCATCACCCACTAATCAGTGTAGGATAATATTAGAACAAATCTAATAAAAGTCTAAATAGAGAATGGTAGACATACTGCAGTTTTCATTAGTGCACGTATACATTTGTTAGAAGCTTAAAATACATACAAACGTTTCTGAACATAATATGACACTTGACATATAACTAATAATATTACACAATTACAAAACTTGACTTCATGAAAGTAATAATACAGAATGCATTACTTAAAACACAGCCGAGGCTGACACAGACAGACAGACAGACAGACGCCTGTCTGTCTGTCTGTCTGTCTGTATTAGCTAGAGTCTGGACAATAAAATAATTTGTGTTCATTTAAATCAGAGAATGTATTTTTATTTATTTTTTGGTAAATGGTAAATGGTGCATTTATATAGCGCTTCTATCCGAAGCGCTTTACATTGATTGTGCCATTAACCCATTCACACACACATTCATACACCGATGGCGGAGGAAACCATGCAAGGCACCAACCTGCTCATCGGGAGCAATTAGGGGTTCAGCGTCTTGCTCAAGGACACTTCGACACTAACTCTAGGGGAGTGCCCCAGCCCGGGATCGAACTGGGAACCTTGTGGTTTTCCAGTTCACTCTACCCGGCCACTCTACCCCTGAGCCACTGCCGCCCCTTTTGCTGTAGCCATTAATCACAGAGAAACTAATATAGAAGTTTGAATATTGCATGGCAAGCTGCTGAAACTAAATCCCTCATCCTCCTCCCTGCCTGTGGTCCTTCCAAAGTAGCTGCTTGCCTACACTGTACAATCCTGTTAGTGTTAGTGTTATTATTTTTTACATTTGTACACTCTGAGTTAAAGGTAGGGTAAGTGATATGTTTTTGTTAAAAGGTTAAAGCACTATATTTTGATAGTAATCATTACTATAGTATAGAGTGTTTCTTCAGTAACAGGGGTCTCTCCCTGTCTCTCCAGCTCTTTAATAAACCAAAAACACATTTTCAGGTAGGTGACAAAATGTCAGCCAATCAGGAGAGAGTACCCATTTATCAGCTTCAGTTTTACAGTGTTCCAGTTCCAATTGTGTCTGCTCATTTCTCTGCTGAGTTCTCTATCCTGATTGGATAGAATTGGAAATGGAAATGAAACTGAACTGAACTGAAAATGTATTTTCTGTTTAATAAAGAGGTGGAGAGACAAGGAGACTCCTGTTACTGGACAAACACTCTATAGCAATGAGTACTATCAGAATATAAAGCTATTTAACACTTATTTTAACCAAAGAAAATCACTTACCCTACCTTTAAATTAACACTAATGAATTCACTAGTATGTACAGTCCAGTCACAGACACCCATTTGAATCACAATGGAAGGAGTCAAGCAAAAGGGAGAAAGGCTGGGAAGGCAGTTAAAAATTGTCCCGCTCCGCTCCGGAGTTGGGACAACACTGGCCACCTAACAGATTGCTACAAAACCTGTATATCCACTAATGATGTACCATGCATGTTAAAACCCTGGATAGCTCAATCGTCTCCTCATCTCTGCTCATATTCATACAACTCAAAAATGACAGTTGGGGGGAGCCCCTGCCGTATATAGTACAAATACATGAGCAATATAGGTGGCAGGCTCGGGTAACCGGAACAGTGGGCCCTTGACAACACTGGCCACCATTTCATTTAGATTTATTATTTTTTCCTTTACATTTAGAAAAACCTGTGGGGATTTTAGCCACATTCTCTATCAGCTCACTTCTCTAATAAAAAGCTTCAAGATGCTTTATTTGTCACTTGTTTTCCATCTGCAAGCAGTGCTAGAAAAGTGGTTTAGATACATGGGGCAGAGAGAGCACACCACACGCTCACTCCATCCATGCAGGTGGTCCTATGTAATGAGATAAGCCTCCAAAGCTTTGCTGTTTGCATACATCATGAATGAATCGGATAGCAGTAAACGTCTTACTAGAAATTACATTATAGATGTAAAGAGTTCACAAGCATCTGTTGACATGATCAAATACTTTATGGCTTGGATTTGAGCTCATATCATAGCTTAGTTTAGCTCATTGAGATTAGTCGACACTGCAGGACAGGTGTGTTGACAGGTTACTATGCGTATGTTCACTATATAACGTAGGAGACTGAGCAAAGGCTACCTGCTACTGCACTACACTAGGGTGCTGTGTGTTCACGGCTTTTGTATGGGTCACTTACTTATTTAGGTTACGTTCTCCATTGGCTACTGTGTGTTTATTCTCCACATATACTGTAGGCCTAGGTGTGTTCGGGTACAGGTTACAGTTACCCATCCACTGAGAGTGGGTGGGCTGTGTCACACTAAGCTCACTGGTCCATTAGTCAGACAGATGTATGCCGTTTATCATATCTTAACAGGCCATCACTCCTATTCTGCTGAAATAATCCATCTTATTTAGTTCCTTTATTTGCCTTATTTGGTTTAGCTTGCTGGCAGAAACTGCCTCAATGACATTTGCAATTGTGTTTTGTTGCAGTGAGAAAGGAGAGAGATAGAAAGCCAGACAGAGAGAGATGAAGAGGGAAACACGGAGAACAAACAATGTTTAGTACCAAAATGTTTATGGCCAAAACATATTACCACCCACTCTTTCCATGAAACATACTGTATATAACACGTGAACTGAGGTGAGACAAATGATTGTCTCACCTCAGTTCTTATTGATTATTCCTGTCATATAAAGCCCTGGGAACAACTTCGACACACAGACATGGATTGTACCAAAGAGGTTGCAACTCGATATAGGTAACAGATTAGAAAAGACAAGGATGACACATGTGTCACATCTAAATTACTAAAGGCCAAACCTGCAAAATTGCAAACTGGGATTATTAGGAGAGTGTCCTTTTTGTCCTTCCCTTTAGGCTCTATTCTAGCAATTCATCCACTTAACCACTTTAACACAGAGGGAGGAAAAGGTCATGGGGGCTGCTAATAAATTGCATGTCCGAGGTATTTTGTCTCAAATCAAGCATAGAGTGTGGCCGAAATGAAAAGCTAAAGGGCAGCACGAGCCCGAGTCTCTCTCATTCTTTCCTTCTCTCGCTTTCTTTGCCTCATGGAATCATTTTCCTTCTGTTACCATTCTCTCCCTCTTTCACCTTTATCTTTACATCTGTCTTTGCATCACTCTCTTCTATCTCTCTCTTTGCCCTTTATCTCTATTCGTCCCTTTTTCTCTCCCTCACCATTAGTGTGTGTGTGTGTGTGTGTGTGTGTGTGTGTGTGTGTGTGTGTGTGTGTGTGTGTGTGTGTGTGTGTGTGTGTGTGTGTGTGTTCATGAGCATTGCACACACACATCGCTCCCTTCCTCATTTGTCTCCTCATCCTTCATGTCTTAATCTGGAACATTTGGTAGTAGCCAGCAAAAGCCTTGCCGGAGTCAGCAGTTCCCGGGCCACACCTGCAGATTGTCATGACCCTTGCACTCTTATAAAAAGAAGAAAGGAAACGAGTAATCTGTGCTGTACGCTGCTTATTCAAATGAGGTGACAGCTCTGTGAATGGGTGTGCATCATGTTTTAAGCTGCTGTCAATGTAAAATCTTTTTGTCGAGTCAAACAGCCTGCTGTACATGGGGTCTTTTAAACCCAGACATGGGTTTTGCTGAGCACACATAAAGCTATTCCCTGCTGCACATTCATACAGTAACATACGTACATTTGCATTTTAAGAGGTGCCCGAGTACAGGTTCATTGGGAAAGGAAAGGTATAAGCAAAGTAGATTTGAACATACCTGGAATTTGTCTGCTGCATCTAACCCAACCTTACTATTAGGAGTGGTGAGCTATACTGAACAACAGGAGCAGTTAGGGGTTCAGTGTCAAGGACACTTCAACACTATCCTTAGAGGAGCTGGGATCAAACCGGGGATCTTTCGTTTCAGAGGTGACCATTCTCCCTCCTGAGCAACTGCTGCCAACAGGAACAGGTTTTAGGTTGAGGTGCCTTTTGCCTTTTGCAGTTAGGGATGTACATTTCCTAAATCGCTTTCTCCTGCTAGATTCTCCCAGACATAGCCCAAAGGTTTGAACAGATGACCTGCTTATCATAAACCTGCTTGTCCACTGCCTATTACTCGAACTCATTTGGATGCAATCTACAGACCAAACCTAAATTAGCAGTGCCTTCTGATTAGTGCTGCCGTTTCTAAGAAGTCCATTTTGAATCTCTGAGGGGAACTTTGATTTGGTTCGGTTTGAAAATAGTCTTGGCTGGTTGGTTGGTTGGTGGGTGGGTTTGAGAAATCTATATTTTTAATCAGGGGAGAACAGATGAGTCTCTTGGCCAATAATTGCATTATGGAGGGCATCTGTGAAATAAATAAGGGTGTTAAATAAGTGAAGTAAATCAAGCTGGATCTTAGGTTTTTCCTATTTAATCATTAGAAAGTTAATAACAAATACTGAAAGGATATTGACGTATGCTGATAAGCATCTCAATATAGCTCATATCTCAAGATAATGCTAAATTAAAAACACAAACGCTAGCGTCTCTATGGTGTTTATGTCCCAATAGGTGAATATTCGGCAAAAATAGGTAAACATTTGGTGAAAATAGCAGCACAACGTGGCGTGTTTTGAGCCTCGTAAAGAGAGATTTGGTGTACTGTAGTGGGAAAAAAGGAGGGGGGCCCGGTCAGCGAAGTATACAATGTGCTACAGTGTCTGAGGAATTTTACTGTTATGCAGTACATGTACATATAAATAAACCTTGAATCTAAAGGATCCATACAGACAGACAGATAGAAAGACGAACAGAGTTCCCAAACTGTGGTGGTAAAATTGTATTTTTTTGAATCACTGCACCTGTAATAAATAATAAAGTGTTTTGGTTCTATTTTGCATAAACCAATGCTGTTAATTTCCTTTTTTTCCCTAAGACCTGTCTTTCTACCGCCTAAATTAAAAAACAAGTTTTATGACACCCTTTGGGTGGAGAATGCCTGGGAATCAAAGATTTCAATCGTCAAAACTCAGGAATCAATTACAAAGGCTTCACTCCATGCAGTTCAGCAATTACCTAGGAATAGCGGAAGTGCCCTTTAACGGACTCAGAAACTAATACGTTTTGACTGGAGCAAATGAACAGGAGAATGTGATTATGTCTCTGCGTGTGCCTCCCTTCCTTAATACACACACAATTCACATGGCCGCACATCCACCTGCAAATGAATGCACGCAATCACGCTTACACACCTGCAAGACACACACACACACACACACACAGGTATAACTCTGTCACACAGAGAAAAAAGGTGCACAACTCTGTATAGTTGTGCACCTTTTTATAGTATAAATCAGGCATAGGTCTAATTTTACCCCTAGCCCCAACAACCTGAATCTTTACCTAACTGTAATCCTAACTCTTCAAATCATTTTTAACCATAAAAACAATCATTTCTCACAAGTCTGTTTCTCAAATTCTACTATACTTGTGGGGACATTTGGCCATCACCTACGCGCACACGCACGCACGCACGCACGCACACACACACACACACACACACACACAGTCTGAAATTACCATCTCAATAGATTGATCAGCATGCCTAAGCACATCTCTGAGTGCCTGACAGGGCTGGGAGAGGAGCCAATCAGTAGGCAAATGAATTGATCAGGGACCACACAAGACACAATCCCCCAATTGTGTAGCAAGCTCGTTTCCGACACCCATCATCTAATCATCTTAATGGCTTCATGCCGTGTCCTTGGTGGTTTCCCCACTTGTTTTGTGTATCTTTTGTTTTGCCTGTTTCCTGATTCATATGAATGAACTATCATAATGCTAACAATACGATGCTTTGCCACTCCAGGCAAAACACCCAATTGCCTCATTTTTGGAAAGATACTGGCTGAGCAGCAAGTACCAATCAGTGGGTAAAGAGCTGTCAAACTGTTCATGCATGGGAACACTACACTACAACCTCTACACTGGCTACATTTAGTCCATGAGCCAGAGCCCCAAAATTGAGCAAAAATTATCGAAAGAGTGGGCAAAACCAAACCTATATTAAATTGTTCATAGGGTCAATACGAGTAAATAAATATATGATAACCTCTCCACAGGAGCAGCTTTTTCATGGTTATCACACATTTTGTTATTTTCCCCATACGTACATGACAGGTGAAAAAATGACAAAATTTAAAAAAGTTATCATAATGAAACTTCCTGAGTTGATTACTTACATGAAGACAATGATTTATCGTATTACAAGTTTTCTGAAATTGTATATTTAAATATGCAAATTAGGCATTTAGTCCATGAGCCAGAGCCCCAAAATTGAGCAGATATTGAATATTCCCTCGTTAAAAACCTTTGAATCCAACATCTTAACAAAATGAAATAAGTATGTTGACTCTGGCTTTGTCCAATGTTGATTCTGGAAAGTTATGCAAATTTGGGCATATTTTCCTATGCCTAATTTGCATATTTAAATATACAATTTCAGAAAACTTGTAATACGATAAATCATTGTCTTCATGTAAGTAATCAACTCAGGAAGTTTCATTATGATAACTCTTTTTTAAATTTTGTCATTTTTTCACCTGTCATGTACGTATGGGGAAAATAACAAAATGTGTGATAACCATGAAAAAGCTGCTCCTGTGGAAAGGTTATCATATATTTATTTACTCGTATTGACCCTATGAACAATTTAATATAGGTTTGGTTTTGCCCACTCTTTCGATAATTTTTGCTCAATTTTGGGGCTCTGGCTCATGGACTAATTGGCAAAGGAAGGCCTGCTGCCTTTTACAAAACCACAGGATCTACTCTCAAATGCATACACATTTCACTTAAGCCCTTTTTTCTATTTAACACTTTTTTTTTAAATTGCAAAAAACAGCCAATCTTATAGCTCGCCGGAAATAAGATCGGTAAGTGAAAATAGCATTTTATTGTATTCTAATAATATTGTTGTGTTAGCAGTCTCTGCGGAACCAGTGCTACAAACATTTTGCTGCTCGTACCTGTGTGAGTAAGTGGCAAATACTGTAAATCCCTCTTGATTCTTGCACATAACTGGAACACCAGATTGAAAGTGATTAAGATGTTTACGGACCAATGTACACTGATATGTACAGTATGGAGATTACACAAATAACCTTTGCATGACAACATTGTTGTATGTGAAAAGGCAGGACAATGTTTGTGCTATATTTGTTTGTTAAAGAGTAAATCAGTTCACAGTAGCTTAGCAACACAGTGTTAGAAAATAGCCAGCACTAAATGTATCACTAAAGACCAGAACAAATGATCAGCAACTTATGGTGATCTGTATAGGCAAGACAAAAGGACTGGAACAATGGAACAAATAACCAAGGTCACTATTGAGTCAGATATATGATGCATTACACTCATTGTCCCATGATATACGAGAACAGTCAAATGTATGGGTATTGACTCAGGGTTCTCCACAGGGTGCAATGCTGGATAACTAACAATGGGAATCAACAACAAGAATGATGAGATGACATGCTCATGTCGACAACCATGACCAGGACACAAAACTCAATGCAAACAAATCTGCAAGTCAGTTTCTAATTGATTCCCAAGCACAAAGGGGGGGGTTGTTATTCCCGTTGGAGAAATTCAGTTTCAGCTTCACCCAGCTGATGCTGCTCAGATGGTCATGATGAGTGCTTGAGAGGGAGCAATTAGAGGTTAAGTGTCTTACTCAGGGACACAAGGACACATAGCCGGGGCACGAGCTGGGACCATCTGTCTCTAACCACTCAGCTATGCCCACTCGAAAGTCCTATGTGAAAGTTTGCACGCGATCCGAGCACACAAACACAAAGACCTCCACACACTTCAACACATGTGCCATGTGTCCACATACGGATGCACAAGTAACTTAAAAACACCAGAGCCCAACTGATGCCAGTGAATCAGATTTTTGGATCTGATGCTGATCACGATTTTGGAGAATCCTAGTCTAGACCACCCATTACCAATATAAGTGCCAAATCTGGAAATCTATTTGAAAAACGTTATTAATTTAACTGAAAGGCAAAGAATACATAACACATAACTTTTTGATATACAATTTTTTTTTAATCGCTCACAAGGCATCGCATTGCGACGTGTTGAGCTTGTTGATCTGCTAGTTTGGAAAATGTTCACCAATAATGACATATTAGGGATGCCAGGTTGAAAGTGTAAAAATGTTAACATATCGGCTGCATAACTGCCGATACCGATGTCGTCCAAAAAGTAAAATAATGGCCGATATATTGGGCAGACCGCTCCAGTTAACGCGTGCAAACGTGATGCATACGCATGCAACAAACCCACATCCCATCTTGCCACTAAATTATATTTTTGAGGAATTCCATGCTGTGTAAAACACAGGGCTCCCAGCATGGCATGCAAGGACCTATTTCCTTTGTCCTTGTGTGTAGTGCAGCTCGGATGTGGGCGTGAGGAAAATTAAATGAAATTAAAGCGATGACCGCGGGGAAGCCTGTAACATTCCTGCTAGGAGTACAGGATGCAGCGAAGGAAGTGATACATCCCCAGAACCTGCTGGTCTCAGCCTCCAGGGGGAGGGAGTGACCAGCTGCCACCAGTCCAGCCTGAGGCCCACGTTTCTGGGCATGGCCCACGTTTCTCAGCTGGCTGTCGCAGCTGAGGAAGATGGATGAGGGGCGGCCCGTGTCTCCAGTCTGGGTCCCAGGGAGGAACCACTGAGTGTCAACACAAGAACACCAGGGAACGGTCCAAGTCTCAAAGCAATTGATGTTTGTCTGATTTTCTGGGTGGGTGTGTCAGAGCGTGCGTGTGTGTGTGCGTGCGTGCGTGCGTGTGTGTACACTGTTATGTGGTGGTGCCGCCTCACCTCCTGCCTTTGTTATCAGGCACACCCAAGTGAATCCAGCCAGGCAGGCATGGTTCTGTCCCTGGTAATTGAATCAAACTGTTTTATCTGCTTCTGCATTCCACCCTTCTAAGAAACATTAACTGTGTTTTCAGAAGCTTAATTCCCTACACAGGCAGACATTCCTTATATGGCTCTCTGGCAACTGTGAAGCAATCAAGACAATCTAAAAGCACAAAACGATTAAATTAATACAATCTCATTATAGCGTCTTAATGCGCCTGGCTTGTTAAGGGTTGCAACTGCTCCCTCTGTCCCAAAGTCAAGCATGTAGTAGAACACACAAAACAGATAATAGATCCAGGGTTCTATGCATTTTAAGCTTGTAGATCTGCTATTTCAGTATTTAAAAAAAAAAAAAAACGTTTTAAGAATTTTGGAAAAGGTTTTGAATTTTTGCCCAGAAGAGGGACGTCAGGGTTAATATGGTTAACATACAATTTTAAATGGTGATATTATCAAATGTAAATATCAAACGTATCAGATAGTATCCATTTCCCAACAGGAAATGCATGTAATTAATTCAGTTTGACCAGAAGTGGGGATAAAACATGTCATAAGAAATATCAAAAGCTGATGTACATGGAAGCCTACCCAGCCCCACAGCAAATCAAACCCTGATGAATAGATCGCAAGCATTCATACCACAGCAGATGTGCGACAACATCCAGTGTTGAAGGTTTTTCCTCAAATACACAGGAATGTTATCTGTGACGCTAAATATGCTAACTGTAGTAATACTGATAATGCTTTTATGAATCAAATAAGGTCCCCACTCCGTTGGGGTATTTTTGTCAGTATATTTTTCACACATATTTGAAATTTGTCCTCCTGTTTACCCATCCTAAATATTAGGAGCATTGGGTGATATTACTCAAGAATTTTACTGCAGTGTGATGTATTTTTTATTACAAGAGCAAACAGGTATCCTTCTATCTAAATAGGTCAAGACGAGTCAAACTAAACTATGAACCTTATCAATTATGCAACCAATGTTATATGATAATGTGATGAAGGCTGTCACTTGCCAGCCTGGAATGCAGACTAAAGTTCAGTGATTTGTTTTGGGGGAAAGGGGGGGTAAGTGAAAAAGAAGTACGCTGAACGAGCTCCTCAGTCTGGATTCCAGGCTACACACTTGCATCTTCCACTACAAACTTGACTCACAGGTTATAAAGAGATCACTTTTAATATCAAAATTCAAAAACATATTTTACAAAAAATATATTACAGCACTGTGTTTGGCTTTCAACTGCATATAAAAACAGGGGGCCAAGTTAGCTTTTGAGGAGAAGACAAGTCACTGTAATGAAAATATGACTCCAGCACCCTCAGGTGGTGGAAACATGTCATTGGTGATGTTTTTGTATTTACTGCAAAACAAGGCCCTAATATCTAGTCATACTCCAAGCCATTCATACACAACGACTTAACATTAAACTCAGTATGTCAACAATTAGCAAAAGTCACTTGAATGGAGGTGGCAGTGGCAATCACAAATGATTAGATTTTGAACCTTTTTTTCTTTTTTAAAGGTAAACTACAATGTTCTCAGGTTATCCGTGATCATTTAGAGGTTTTTGAGATGAGACAATTGTCCATAAAAAAAGACTTAGCTGAACATAATCCCACATAACTGAAATATTTAGAGCAGATTTCCAAGATGCGTTTAGAAATAGGTGGGCGGAATGTTGACTTTTGTAGGCGTATAGTTCACTGTGCTTCCCATTACTGCACAATGTTCTATAAAGATGTTGCCAAGCAACAGAACTCATTCCCAACAGTAGGCCGCGTAAAATGAAATGTGGCGCTCAAAACATTAATGAATTTTTGGAGACGTTATCTCTAAACCCACTTAATTTTGGCGACTGATTTTAACATTTCAAACTAGGGCTGCACAACACTTATTAAAGTTTTATTAGATTTCATAATGAAAATATATTGGAAGTCAAAGGCAGTCAGATTGGGCAGAAACTGTGCCCAAATGAGGAGTCATACATCATAGATTGGCCACTTTAAGTCTGAGAGCCACATGGAAGCCATGCTATTATTAGACCCCATCTAGTTTCTTTTTTTTTGAAAAATCTAAAAAGCACAGCACAGGAATGCTTGACATAAACATTTTGGTCAGTGTGAATATAATGACATAATGTTGTCATCTTTGTGTAATTTGAATTGTGTGCCAGGCATTCAACACCACCGATAGAACTTATTCATTTTAGCCTACCTTTCCCTCTGCTATAAAACGACACCAAAAGAAAGAGGGGGGAAAAATAAAAATAATGCAGCTTCTTTCATTTTGGAAGCTGAAGTAGTCAATAGTGAGTTTTGCTTGCGACTAATTGTGCAGCTCCAATTCAAACACAGTTAAAGGTTCCTGAGCCTTTGGTGGCAAGGCTCAGGAGTCGTTGGGCAGTCCAAACAGTTTGACGGTGCCAGCCTCTCGGTTGCTGTCGTACTTCCCCTCCTTGTCATCGCAGGCGTACGCCAGCAGGGGTTTCTTGGGGTGCCAGGCAACCGTGAAGGTTGGGGAGTCACACTGTACCTCCCACAGCTTCTCTCCTACAGAAATACACAAGATTATACAAAGATACTCACACATGCAAATTATAGAATAATTGTTCTAAATTAATGACCAAAGTCACATAATGCCAAAAATGTGTAATGTAATTGTATCCAGTGCCATCTATTAGAGAGTTACGCCAACTCTGTTCACTTCTTCGGGCCAGGTCTTCTACATACACATACATTGGCGAATAGTGACAAATCCCTAAATCGGAAGTTCATGGAATGCATTGAAGTCGACGGCTCCTTGTCACTATTTCCAGCTACATGAACCACGTGACCGACGCTGTTTCTGACCCCTCATTGGCGCAACTCTCTAATAGAAGGCTCTGATTGTATCTATTGTATCCCAAGTGGTGTGGGGAGCAGTGCAACATAGTTGAACGTTTCAACCTGTAGATGTCAGTGCATCACTAGTTTTCAGCATTGTGCGAGTTAAGTCATTAATCAACTGGTAATGTTCCATGTTGCCGTCCTGTGGGAATAGACGCTGGTCTCGAATTCCAGGTCATTGCGCTTTGAAAAACTCCCAAATCCTTACTGTGGTTGATTTTCCTAACATTTCTCCCGCAGCTTGGGTGGGACTGATATATTATTTACATGCATGGATTATAAGCTACAATGCAAGTATGCATTTCCTGGTGTTGTGGTGAAGTACTGTAACTCCATTAACCCATTAGGACTGGGAAAGCATCCGTGTCATTTTAGCTATATTTTAACCACCTTGACATGAACATTTTTGACATCACTGATATAGCTACATACATTTTTCAGAAAACCATTAGGATTTAGAAGATATTTCTAGAATTGGCTTCAGGTCTTAAAGGAGAGTGCCGGTCAGAACAGAACCTGGCGTCTGTGAGAGAAACAAGCAACCATCGTTGCTTGTCGTGCAGAACGTGCATCTCGTTCTGCACAAACGGTAGCTCGTGCGCGACATTCAGCGCATGTTTGAGTATCATGAGACTCCACGATGAGCAGTAGTAGAGAAAAAACTAACTTTGCATCGGTTATAATAGACGATTTTCAATCTTACACACGTCTCCCATTGTGCCGCTGTAACGGTCTGCAGAATGGACAACAGGGGCAGATCTGGAAAAATTCAACGTTCCTTTGTATGTTGGTGAGTGATTAGCGACACATCAAACACACAACCTAAAATGACCGGCACTCTCCTTTAATCGGTTAAGGAATAGCTCAGTAGTGTGTGTGCGTAGGGAGTGTGTGGTAGGTTCAGTAGGCAGGGGGATAGAGAGAGATAGAGCAGGATTTGAAGTAACCCATATCCTTCCACAAAAGGGGCACACATGGATTTAACCACTACATTATCTCTCTCCGGGTACACCAGATCAGGCTTTGAGGGCTGCCGACCATAGCGGAGTTAAATCAGCAGTAGTCGTAAAAGTAAGAGTGCAATTGAGGCTTTCTGTTTGTCCCAAATACATATTTTATCACGCCCAAATCGCAAAAAAAAGCAATGTCATGGATTCCCTGTGGGAAAGGGACTTTAGAGTTAGGGTCCTCTTTAACCCATTAAGACCTGAGGCCGATTCTACAAATGCCTTCTAAATCAGTAGTTTTCAAAGGTTTTTGTGCTAAGGACCCCCAAATTGATATATATTTGGCCGTGGACCCCAAATGTTTTGTGCCATGGACCCCCAGAAGAGACCCCCAGAAAATTCAAAATTATTCAACATTTTCACTTTTTCAACACTTTCAAGATTTTTCAAAAATGTTCGAAAATTGCTTGCATTACAAGCTCACAGAGAGCTTGTATATCTGCAATTTTTGAGAACCACTGTTGTAAATCCTAAGAGAAAAGAGTTTTCTGAAAAACTTATGTTGCTATATATATATATATATATATATATATGTCACAGGGAAATTGGCATTCCAGGGAAATTGAAAGAGGAGCGCTTGCTTTTAGGTGCGGGGCTTCGGCGCAAGGCAGAGCTTTTCGAGACAGGGTTTTTTTACGCGAGGCTCGCAAGGAGGCGCCGCCTCGTTTCAAAGCCCAGCTTCGCGAGGAGGCACCGTCTCGTATCAAAGCCCCGCTTCGCGCCTCCTCCTCCTCCTCCTCGCGCCGCCTCTTATCAAAGCCCCGCCTCGCGCCTCCTCCTGTCTGTCTGATATCTCTAGTCTCTCTCCGAGGAGGAGGCGGCACGAGGCGGGGCTTTGATACGAGGCGGCGCGAGGAGGAGGAGGAGGAGGCGCCAGGCAGGGCTTTGATACGAGGCCGTGCGAGGAGGAGGAGGAGGAGGCACGAGGTGGGGCTTTGATGCGACGCGGACCGCACGTGATAATAGTTATTGTCCATGACGGAGGCACGCCGACTCAGCAGAGCTTGAGGCCAAGGAGACGCGCCCGAGCGCCTCCAGGCGCGAGTGCCCGCGCCGACCGGCCGATGCTCTGCTGAGTCAAATCAGCGCCGTCCGAGTTGTAACCCGATAGGGGGAGAATAGATATTTTTATGGGTTACTATCCACGACGACACACATGTGTGCGTGTGTGCATGTGTGTGTGTGTGTGTGCACACGCACACGCGTGCGCACACATGCGTGTGCATGTGTACACACACACACACACACGCACACATGTGTGTCGTCGTGGATAGCACATGCGTGTGCATGTGTACACACACACACACACACACACACACACACACGCACACATGTGTGTCGTCGTGGATAGTAACCCATAAAAAGATCTATTCTCCCCCTATAACATATATATACATAGCTAAAATCTAAAATGACACAGATGCTTTCCCAGTTTTAATGAGTTAAAGGGGCGTCCTCAGCTGGGGTCGAGAAAACATATTTGAAGGGAGAAGGTTGGTCCCACTTGTGAACTTATTGTGTGTGTTTGTGGGATGTTGAACTGACCTGTTTCCACCTCTGCTATGTCTATAAAGTGGTCCTCTGAAGCAGAGGCCAGCATCTTCCCATCATGGCTGAAACTCAGCGTCCTCACTGGCCAGTCCAACCTGAAACACCAAATATAATGGGACAGAAATGTCAACCTTCAATGTCAGCAGCAGTGATAATGTCTTCTAAGCATACATCTCTAAAATAGTGTTAAAAAACAGTCGGCACAACTAAGTATATCAATATCACAGTGTTGGTTTCCGTAGATTATAACCACTGAGTCAGAAACATTTAAATTTAGAATGCAAAGTCAAGCCGGAAATACACAAAATAAATCACATTGTCGTAAGATCACAGTTAGACTGATCACTATTCTGGCAATGAATAATATATATTCTTACAGCACTAGCTGAAATTATACACCCTCGACTACTTACACACAAATACACAAGACATGTATACTGCACATACACACACACTTTCAAAAAAGTGTACCTTGAAAAGCAGCGGACACACACAAGTTCATCAACACTCCACAGGCTGACGAGGGCGTCTGCGCTCCCCGTGGCGAAGTACTTCCCCATGGGATCAAACTTGATGCAGATGCAGTTGGACGGGTGAGCGTTGATTGACTGAATAGGCTTCAGTTCAGGGTAACTGGTGAGCAATAACCCCAAGTGTCAAATGTTAAGAGTTCAGCAATAGTATTAGGGATGGGACGATAATCGTTATTATCGCGATAAAAGAACGCTCACAATAATTGTATCGATTTCATTTATAGAGAAATTGTCCTCAGTCATTCACTAGGATGAATAGCTTTTGTTCAGCTGAAAATTCAATACCACTTAAAGCTTCTATACTTGATATGATAAAACGCACCTGTAAAGAGTGCATTTGGAACGCTCTTATTTCACTCTACACAAATCGATTCTCCAAAATAGCAGATCTACAAGCTCGTTGTGAGCTTGTAGATCGGTTATTTTTGGCGAACGTTCCCCCATAATGGGGATGCTGCGTGTTCAAGTGGTTAACAAAAGCAGCATTTTACGCATATTTTGATTATCGCAATAATATCACTAATCGCAATTATTTCTGCCACAATAATCGTGAAATGTAAATATCGGCCCATCCCTATTCAGCCACATGACTGCAGACTTCCAGTCATGTGGGCTCGTACACATTTTATGAAATGGTGAGTCCTCTCTTCAACAACAAACATCTAAACAATATCTGGTTTCCACCTTTCCATTATGAAACAATTGTTCAATACTATTTAGTCCTAACATTAGGAAGCAGTGATTAACAAAACTTGTATGCATGCTCATA
The DNA here is from genome assembly GCF_963280865.1 of Gymnoscopelus braueri. Taxonomy (NCBI): domain Eukaryota; kingdom Metazoa; phylum Chordata; class Actinopteri; order Myctophiformes; family Myctophidae; genus Gymnoscopelus; species Gymnoscopelus braueri. The sequence continues at coordinate 27,702,574 of NC_137622.1, forward strand.
AAAGCTTCCCTGGATAAATACACATTGATGCAGTTGACTTCTCAGATTAGGGGTGCAACAGTTAATTGAACCAACCGGTTTAATTGATTATAAAAACCAATAGTCCATTTTGAGGGGAGATTTTTGTTTTTTGCTGGTGAAAGTTACAGGAGTGCATAATGGTGTGTGATAAAAACATCATTGACTGTCTTCGATCCTATGTTCAAAGGCTTCTAGAAACAAATTAGTTTTGCAAGCTTTTCAATTGCTCATTACTTCAGCTTCATGGGAGGAGACAGTTCATTATTGAACATACATTTTGTGAGTTCCCAATTAGTAATTATGAAAATATTTGTGTGTGCATCAATTTGTAAATTTATTATAAAAACTGTGCTTCTTAATAATTGATTAATAATAATAATTGATATGAAATGAGAAAGTTATTGATAGAATGATCGCTAATAATAAATAGTTGCAGCCCTAACTCAGATCTCCCCCAGAACCTGATGCTTTTGCATTTTTTAGTACTGGTGCATGGTCAGTAATTATCATTCATCATAATGTATGTATTTACTCACGGATAATGTAGACAATACATAACTGAGGCTTTTGTTTATTTGCTTACATACCTCAGAATGTTTATACAGCCGCTGCCATTGGTGAGGAAGAACATGTTGTTGTCATTGTTCCAGGAGATCTCGTTCACCTCAAACTTAAACTGCTCCTCGGCTCTGGACCGGTGTGTCTTGGCATCGATAAATGTCACCACATCATCCTTGTTGCCCACGGCAATGGTCTGACCGTCTGGACTCCAGCAGATGTTAATGTTCTCACCTAAAAAATAAAAAAATAAAGACTTAAAAGCAGCACCATGTAACGTTCCTCTTCTACCACGGATATAAACCTGGTTTCCTGCCTGACATTTTCACCATTGAGCTTAATAGAGCCTGCCAGCTTGCTCGGGGGATACATTTAATCTTGACCATCAGGTCAAAATTTGTGCCAGATCCTGTGTCTAGGTGAGACATGACATTTGACACAATCTAAATATCTCAATAGAAGAGCAGGGAGACACATTTTCATAAAAAAAGAAGTTACATAGCGAGGCCTTTAAGCTCACAAAAATCTATGTCACCATGATAATTTTAGCCTGGTTTTGCTTCGGGACAGTACAGTAACATATGAGAGAGAGCATGGGTACAAACTGTCCATATCATATGTCACATGTGGAATAACTGCCCACCTTTGGTATTGACAGTGGCGATGCATTTGGTGGTGCGGACGTCCCATATCCGTATGGTCTTGTCCCCTGATGCTGTGACAAAAAGGTCTGGGTTTGTTGGATGCCAACACAGCTGATCCACGCTGTCACTATGGCCTCTGTAGTTGTTCTCTTTAACCTGCATACAACAATCAGAGGCAATGGCCATTTCAGTATCACGAGCAGAGATGGAAAAAGTACTACATTTCTTTTTAATTATGTAAAAGTATCAATACCACTATGTAGAAATACTCTGTTTACACTTTACAGGTAAAAGTATGGTATTCAAAATGTTACTTGAGTAAACATACAAAAGTATTGGCATCAAAATATACTTTAAGTACCAAAAGTAAAAGTACTCATTTTGCAGAGCGTCCCATTTCACAGGTTTTCAAACGTATTAACATCTTTTGAAAATAGCAGATCTACAACGCATTGTCAACTTAGATCTGTTATTCTCAAATAGCCGTAGTATATAGGGTTAAGTTTTCAAATAACTGTAGTGGAGTAAAAAGTACAATATTTGTCTCTGAGATGTAGTGGAGTAGAAGTAAAAGTATTGAAAATTGGAAACACTCCAGTAAAGTAAACAGTGCCTCAAATTGTACTTGAGTACATGTACTAAGTTACTTTCCACCACTGCGGTCATCCATCCATTCATTCACTCACTGCCTGACTGACAACAATGCTAATAGCATTTAGCACGAGAAGACTCACCAAGCGGTCTTTCTCCAGGACAAACACACTGGCTGTTTTGTCAAAGGACCCGGACGCCAGTCTCCTTCCATCACAGCTCCACGCCACCGAATGCACCTTGGCTGTGTGTGCAGGGAACTCTCTGCTTTTGTTGTTGTTTCTGAAGCTCTCCTGCATCTCCTGGTAATACTGCGACTGGGCCGCCATCTTGACTGCACTGGGGCTGCTAAGCGGGTGCGAAGTTGCCAGGTTGGGTATGAAGCGTTGCCAGATTTTTGCAAGAGAAACAAGCAACCGCGTCTATGAAAACAAGCTCAAAAGAAAATAGCCAATCTACAAGCTCACAACGGGTCGCGATGCGACGCGTTGTGAGCTTGTAGATCGGCTATTTTCTTGAAGATATTTTTTTTAAAAAAGGGATATTTTTTAAACATTTTTAACAACACAAATCTTGGGGGTCCCTCCCTCCCTGGCATAACATGTTTTCAAATGGGGGTCCGCCGACAAATACATATAGCCCAATTAAGCCCTAATAATTACGCAACTATACTTTAAACAAGCCCCAAAAAAACGCAACCCGCGCAACTACCAATATTTACAAGCAACTTTACAGAAAAACAAGCCCAAAGTAAGTCGCTTATAATAAGCAGACATGGCAACACTGGTACGTAATTTGGGGTTGCCAGGTTGCTTACAGAATAATAGCTCTTCATAGATATCATACCATACGGGGCATGTTTGTTGTTAAATCAAATGTACTGTCGCACATTAAACGCCATGTTTGCATCAGTACTAATTATGTATGTAAAAATGCCCAACATCATTTTGCAAGTTTTTATTGCAATGAAAATATGTTTAAAGGAATACCGGAAAGGTGGGCACTATAGGAAATCTGGGCACCATATTGTTGGTAAGACTGGGCACTAGGAAAGGTGGGCACTAGAAAGAGTGGGCACTAGGGAAATGTGGGCACTTCGGGGTGGAGATTGGAGAAGAGTGGGCACTAGGGAATTGTGGGCACCAGGGAGACTGGTCACCGGGAAAAGTGGGTACTAGGAAGAGTGGGCCCTAGGAAGAATGGGCACTAGGTGTGCACTGCCTGGGAGATTGAATACTTGTCTTTATTAACAACGCTGCTTAAATGAGACTGCATTCCCGTGATGTCACACGCTTAGTAGTCAGTAGTTTTCACCACAATTAAAATAATAATAGTTTTCATTGGTTGCATCTAAAGACGTTTATCATGTTCTGTTCATGTGTAAAATGTCTGTATGTAATAACGACTATGGTCATCTGTGTGTGCGTGAATGTGCATGAATGAGCGTGTGCGTGCACGTGTTCCTGGTTTGGGGGCTGAAATAGTAAGAGCAGCTCTCATGTGGAAACTTGTGTGACACATAACAGCATCTAAAGACCCATTAAGACCTGGGGCCGATTCTACAAATATCTTATAAATCGTAACAGTTTTCTGATAAACTTATGTTGCTATAATATCAGTGGTGCTCAAACTTTTTCATGTCAAGGTCAAGGACAAAATATTTAGTTCCAGCGGCCCGTACTTTTGATCTCGTTGTGTTGTGTTTGGGGGTTTAAAGAACAGAGGGTTATATATCACTTATCAACAACAAAGCAGCATACTATCTGCTATCAGTAAGTTCAAAAACTAATTCAGGTGCCCAGTCTCCTGGTGCCCAGTTTTCCCAGTGCCCAGTCTTCCTGGTGTCCAGATTTCCCTAATGCCCACTCTTCTCCACCCCACAGTGCCCACTCTTCCAGGTGCCCAGTTTCCCCTAGTGCCCAGCCCCATAATGTTTTGGTGCCCACCTTTCCTGTTACCATTTAAAGGACAGAAGTAGCTATAAACCTGGCAACTCAATGATTGTGATGATTCTTATTAAGAAAATAAAATGCAGTCATTCATGTGAGCATTTCTCCAAAACATGAAGACAAACTTGCAGTTTGATTTGCAATTTTATTTAATCCATGTGATGGAAGATGAATATCCATATTTAGAAAAAACCTTAACACCCAGTTTTGTCCCAAACACACACAATATCAATTGTCACACCAACTGTCAAATAATTCCCTTTTTGTTGAGTCACTTTAACAAATAGTCATTGAAACAGAGACTGAACACACATATCCCCAGCACAGCCCAACTCTAAAAACGTGTAGGCTGTTAGGCCTCACCAATATGCTCTTGCTGTGGTAGGCTATATAAATAGGCCACATTTGCCAGATTGTAGTGAACTCACTTTCAGATCTAGAAAAGAAAGCAGAGGTTTGGGGTTGTTTTTATATTTGTTCAGTAGCTCCTTTGTCTCAGAATGGAATATGCTTTATAAAGAAAACTAACTACTGTTTACATGTGATTTCCGTGTTTCAAGAAAGACTCAAGTGGTGAAGGCATACTTTCATCATAAATGTGCATCATGTATTTGCATAAAACATTTTAACAATTCAGTTATTTAATGTTGCATGTCGATTATGGAAAGCTATATAAACAGCAGGCCCTACAAACAAAATTAACCACTTCAACCCTCAATACAGTAAACTAATACTTAGTTGACTGGGGTTGCTTTTTTCCCCTGTACGCCAAATCTCCCGGCCAAAAATAGCCGATCTACAAGCTCACAAAGTATTGCGACCTGTTGTGAGCTTGCAGATCTGCTATTTTCCCCCCAGAATAGTGATGCTAGGGTTCAAGTGGTTAAAGGAATACATGTTGAAATAAGAATGGGTTGATGGAATATCGAAACAATGAGGGTATCTTAGCAAATGTGCATAAGGCTCTTGCTTCCCGTGCTTGCGAGCCAACTTGAGGAGAGTGGAAGATCTTTACACACATGTACCATTCTGCGATGGAAGGACCGATGACCACATTGTGTGTTACCTTACAATGAGGAAATACAATTTAGGATAGTTATGCCTGATTAATACTTGGTTGTGCATTGTGTCGCACACAAAAAAATTGCTGATCTACAAGCTCAATAGCCGCACTGTGACAATGTGTGACATGTGGTGAGCTGGTAGATGCGCTATTTTCGGTGCGCAACACCAGCGCACACCTACAGTAAGTAACTCAGGCTTTAGGCTAAGAGGCAGGTGTCTATGAAGAGGTAGACAAAATACACAAGCACCTCATTCCTCAAAAAGGTGTTCCTGACTTTCCCAGTTTTTTTCACACGTGCATGGCTTTTGATTTTATTATTTTTTTATGCTGCTGTTGCATTATCACACATTGATAGTCAACACACTGAAACTCGTATCACAGCTTCAGCTTAAAAAGCAATAAAAAAAGTGCCTTTTACATGTGCAGTGCTGTGCTGCATTTGCTTCACGATAACCCTGGTTGTAAACATTGTTCCTTACTGTTGTCTTGAGAGTTTGAGCATTTCCCAGATGCATAATCTCCCTCCTTTCAGATTCAGGAAGAATATAGGTATTAGAGGGCAAGTTACTGAAAATATTCTAAACCTGTCTACTACAACTGGGTGTGGAAAGAAGAAATTAGAGCAAGAAGAAGAGGAAGTTGAAGATATAAGTAGAAGGATAAGGGGGAAAGGCAGAGAGCAGGAAGTTAGATGGACGCTAAACAGTGCATTCCCCCTGAAGACACAAAGTTACTTTTAACATCATTTGTGTGTCAAATAGAGCAACCCAAAGTTTTGTAGCTACTGTACATATTGTTACGTGCTTATACAGTAACTGAAGAAAACCGAGATTCTGTGCAAATGGTGCAGCTTTCCTTGTACAGTTCTATCTTTCACGTTGTCTTCCAGGATCCAGGACTTGCATTCATAAATCTCTCTAAAGATAGGACTACACAGTAAAATACTAAGTGTTAATTTAACCCTGAGTGTAGTTAAATCAACACTTAAGATTTTGCTGTGTACTAATGCTATACTAATTAATGCTCAGGTCTCTTGGCGTAACTTTCTTTGCATCGCGCTCAAACCACAAGATGAATAGTTTGGAAGAGGCATGATAGTCAACAGTATATTCAGGGGGGAGTGGACGTAAATAATGTCTAGTCCCATAAACCTGAGGCTGAGAGTCAAACTGGATTCAAATTTGGATTCCGACACCGAGAGAGATTATGGAGACAAGCCTGCAGGAGCCAAGGAGCCCATCTTAGCATTCAGCATCTGTGTTTCCATTGACTGGGGTGGTATCAGCAGGAAAGCTGGGAGACAGAGTGGTGTGTGTGTCTTCACTGGGATCTGTGTGATTGACTCCGTTGGACTGAGCACAATTCTCAGGGGCCTTCAGGTTGCTTTCACCACTGCTATGGAGGGTAAAGAAAGAAGAAACAAGACCAGAGTGAAGGTTAGTGACCACTTGAACACCAGCATCCCTATTCTGGGGGGAACATTCGCCCAGCTCACAACACGTGAGCTTGTAGATCTACTATTTTTGGAAAGAGATTTGCCAAAATGTTATTTTAGCAGCCTAAATGTCAATGTCACAATGATTTCACTCATTTCAACTCAGAAGCTGCAGCACCCTCTATCGGTGCATGGGATATATTTATAAGAATCTATTATAAGTCTCAATAGAGAATGTTAGACAAACAGCATTGTCATTAGTGTGAAAGAATTAGTTTGAAGCTTAAAATGTAAAAATAACAGTTTCTGAAAGCAAAGTGTTACTCCACATAGAGCAACTGTAAAAATATTATGATATCATATATGATTATACATATGATATAATATTAAAACTAAAGTGTTGCATTACTTTGTTACTCATGACAGTAACATTGCTATATAATATGTTACTTAATTCATTACCCCCCCCCCCCCCCCCCAGCACTGTAACAGATACAACCAATTCACCTTGTCACTGTATTTCATGTAGAAAAGAGACACTGTATGTTCCAAACACTTTGCACAGGTTTAGAATGGGGCGTGTGCGAGTGGGCGTGACAGCATACCTGACAACACAGCCGTTGGTGACTGGAGATTCAGGGGCTCCTTTCTCACACAGAGAGCTCTGCGATCTTCTCTGCTCGCAAGAGGCCACTCTGGATTCTTTGCCTGTGTCTGAGCTCCTCCGCCTGGCAACCACAGGACCTGGCCCTGACCTCCGTTTCTGCGAGGGGCTGACACTACTGGGCCCCACAGGGTCGGAAGAAGGGGGGGCCAGACCCACAGGCCCCTCTGGCTCCTTGCCAGAGTCTGTGCTGGTACGCCTGCCATTCAGGCTGTCAGAGGAGGCCATGTGACTCATCTGGGCTTCTCTCTCTTCTGAGAAAAGGAGGAAAAGGAGCGTCATTTTTTTAATAAATGAATGATTCATTGTTAATACTAAACAGTGATGGAAGACGTATTCAAATGCTTTACTTATGTAAAAGTATCAAAACCACAATGCAGAAATACTCTGTTACAGTACAAAAGTATTCAAGCATCAAAATATACTTAAAGTACTCATTATGCAGAATGTCCCATTTCACAGGTTTTCAAAATGTATGAAAGATCTTAGAAAATAGTGTCTCTACAAGCTCACAATGTGTCGCATCGCAACATGTATACTATGTGCACATGCATACGCACATGCACACACGAACACACACCTACATGCATCACATGAATGTGTTATGAATAATGTATCAAAGAAGCAACATGTAAGCTACATATTTGGCACAGACGTGGTTTCGAAATTGGACAAAAACAATACTTCCAGTATTGATCAAAACAGAGTGTGTGTGAGTAAGTAAGTAGGCACTGGAAATTCAATATGCCATTCTGACTCCCCCTTTTGCATTCAATGTTATTTGTGATGAGAAGATAGCAGGAAGGAAATCAAGGGAAGACTAAGCCTTGATGATGAATATCTGCCATGGATCAAAACATTTTGGTTTGCATGTTCTACTTGTCTCAAACTATGCTTTTGTAGATACTGTCAGACAAGGTTAAACGTTCCTGAATCCTGGCAAACAGGATAATAATTTCCAATACCAATTTCACCTGCCACCTGATTCTTCTCCACTTCATAATTTAACGCACAGCACCCCCTACTGGCCACACACACAGATAGTGAACAGTAAGTGGGAATCCCTGCCTCTGTGTTACTGCCTCTACAGTATGCTATACACATGGTTTACACTGTGCCATGATAATTACAGTTAAACCGTGTCTGTTGAACGATTTACAATTTAGGCACCAGTATTTTCAGGACAACACATTTTGGTGTCAATACAGGTCTGAGGTTCTAATATAAATGCTTCTACTGAGAAAGAGAACTTTGGGGAAGTTTTTGGCAGCTCATGTGGCTTAACCATTCCATGAGCTAGTAATGTCATGAGTTCAAATGCAGATGGTGAATTGTTTTTACCTATACACATCCTCCCTCCTCAGTAAGTAAGTAAGTAGGTCAGAGAGGCTTATTGTCGGAATCAGCCAGAGCGCTGGGAGGGAGTCTATCCCTGTTTCACAATGCGCTAAACCTCTGGGAGATGAGACTGCTGTGGATTGCTTACCGCACGACTTGCCGCACCCAAGCCGTGCTACTCATACGTTGAGTTGGCAGTGCCCAGGATCAAACCCATGACCTTGTGGTCGAAGGGCAAGTGCCCTACCGACACAAACTAACTATACCGGTACTATCATTTACTAAGTAAAATGGGTGTACCTCCAAAGCCGGGCTCTCCTGCCTTGTTGCGCCTGCGTCGGAGGATCACCTCCAGCTCACTGTCCTTCTTCCCTGGAGGGCAGGGAGCCGCCTCCTGAGACCCACGACTGGGGCTCCGCTTTACTGTTTCCTAGCGTGGAATAGAAGAGACTAGAAAATGTACATGCTCTGCACAGATTTTCAAAGAAGAGACTATACTATGTTATTGCTTTTATGTCTTGCCCTGCCCTCGTGTAAGTTATTTTTCTCACCAGAATTCCTTTCAATTCCTCCATGGCACTTTCCTGTGGTTTCTGTGGTTTCTCCTCAGGTACTGGAGGCTGCCGGGAAAGAGAGATTATGTTCTGAGATGATGTATCGAGTAATTGCTTAGAATAGAATAGACAGTACACACACACAAGCAGCTTAAGCTTTACTGTGGGGGGAATTCAAAACGCATAGCAATTCCTCAAACACCACCAGGAGTATTGAGCGCGTAGTCCAGCTCAAAATTATGTGTTTTATTATATTTTAATAAGCGCAACAAATGACATATTTTTCACATGTGACCACCAGATCTCTATATTGCCATGATTAGATAGGGATGTCTTATTTCTCAAATGCCTAGGATGACCTCACATCACAAGATGTCAATATACTCACTTTTACACCGATCCTCTTTGGTAGTAATGCGGTCGATTGATGCCACAGGACAATCATGGGAAGGGAATACAGGAGAATAATCAGTGTGAGTGCCCTAAACCTTTAATAAATCTTGGTTCCATCAATAGGTATGAATTTTCTTGACATTGGAGTGAGGAGGAGTACTGAATAAAGCATAGTAAAAATACAATAAAACAAAAACCAAGCAGCAAAAAAAAATTTTTCCTTCTTTTAGACACAGAGTCAGTCTTTGTGTAAAGTCAGATGAGACTGACAGTGGAGTGTCAGTCTCATCTGACCCATCACTCCTCTCAGGCTCTGTGAGGAGTACTCACCTTCTTGTCCTGACCCTTGACAGGCCTGAGGACCACACCATGTTTGATCCTCTCCATCATCTCATTCACTGCCTTCGACTTCCCATCATCGCCCTCACCATCTGGAACGTCCGAGAGAGAGAGAGAGGGGGGGGGGGGGCACAAGGCAAGAGGAAGAAAGAGAAAGAAAGAAAGAAAGAAAGAAAGAAAGAAAGAAAGAAAGAAAGACATGTGAGGATAGGGGTAAGTCTTTAACAGGAAGTAGGGCAGGACAAAGTATAGTGGAAATGTGTTTTCAGAACATTGGCTTCAATCACAGCAGTGTTTCTCTCCCAGATTACTGCTAGTTCTCTATTCTGGTAGTTCCTTTACGTTCCCCTGGTGTCTCAGGCATTATGAGTAGACCAAAAGCCAGCAGCATTTTAGGTCCCCACTGCCAGGACAGACCAGAGAGGAGATCTACTGATTTCAAGGTGGCCTAGTAGTGTTAGAGTGTGTTCTGTAAAATAAGGTCACACATTTGATCCTCATAACAAAATAATGGTAGCACTTGCTATGCATCCTATGTGTTCATGATGCGTTATACACATAGGATGCATAGCAAGTGCTACCAAAATAATTATATATAAAACCGACGTGAAACCCACCAGGAGCCTGCTCTGTCTTCGGAGAACCCTTTGAACCTTTGGAAGACTTCCGCATGATGGCAATCAGTGAGCTATTCAATGGCAGGGTAAAGAGAAAATACATATTTATAGATGACTGATGATGATGATAATGATGATTTCCTTCAACCTATTGTATATTGCATTATTCTCATTCAAATATTGATACAATGAAAAATATATACTGATATGTTATAACAATTATTATATTGTTTCTGTTCAGTATCAGTAAAGGTCAAATATAATTTAAAACAAGAGAATTATGGACACTTAATATGTCAAGCAGGGAGTTAGCTAAGAGAGAGAGAGGTAATTAAAGCAAACTCACTACACTCATTCATATAAAAACAAATTGAGTCGCGCATCATGCATCCTTGGGCTCCCTTACCTGAGGGGGTTGCAGCGTGATGGGGGAGGGGGTGGGGGAGGGGGAGGAGGAGGAGGAGGGGGTGGAGGGGGCTGGGGGAGAGGGGCCGGGGGAGGGGCGGCGGCGGCCCCAGCTGGAGGGGGCGGGACGCAGGCCTCTGTCGCCATGGCGCCGCTGCTCTGGACCTCCTCCAGCTCCCGGACTGCATATGGTAAAAGGGAGAGAGAATGGAACCGGGGTTACAGTCAATGTTGCCATGTCTGCTTATTATAAGCAACTTTGGGCTTCTTTTTCTGTAAGGTTGCTTGTAAATATTGGTCGTTTCTTTTGGGCTTGTTTCTAAAATTTAGTTGCTGATTTGGGCTTGCTTCCAAATGTTTTAGTTATTATTTAAACCAGTGGTTCTCAAATATTTCCGTGTCATGGACCCCCAAATTAATATGTACCGTAGGCTACTATTTTGTCCCTAATTTCCATGTGAAAATGTTTTATGCCAGGGAGCCCCGTACCAGATTTGTGTTGTTAGAATGTTTAACATTTTTTACAAATATTCCACATTTTATTTCACGATTTTTTTAAAATAGCAGATCTACAAGCTCACAACGCGTCGCATCGAGCTTGTAGATTGGCTATTTTCAAATAGCCGATGTATACAGTATATAGGTGTAAAGTGCTCATGCGTTAGTCGCTTCTTTTGGGCTTGTTTTCCTAGACCTGGTTGCTTATTTCTCTCGCAAAATCTGGCAACGCTGGTTACAGTTTAACAAGCAGTATAGTAAATCACCGGTTCTCAAACATCCCACACATTTGCATTTAGCCACGGACCCCCATTTGACAAGATTTTGTGCCAGGGTCCCCCTTTAGCTTTGTGTCGATAAAATCTTTCAAGAGTAGTCCAAATGTTTCACAATTCTCCCTTATCTTCCAAAAAATTGCAGATCTACATGCTCAAAACGCATTGCAAGATTGTAACGCGATTGAAACGCATACAATAGGATTAAAGTGGCTAAACTGATTTTGATACCAAATGTACAGATTTTGCTGGGGACTCCCTGGAACCCCTGCAAGGACCCCTGGGGGTCCCCAGGCCCCACTTTGAGAAACCCTGCTGTAGGTCAGGGCAGCTCCCATTTAAAATAAGGTTGCTTTGTTAGATTGAAGGAGGAAGAGGTACCGCAACATTAGAGGGCAATTCATACCCAGGTAGAAGCAATTAGGTCTGTGATACACATTTTAAAAAATGGCTGAGCCACCATGAATTAATGCATATCTTAATTTTGTTTTGTTCTCACCAGATAGCATCTATTTATTTATCTATTCACTCTATTCATTAGGAAGTGTCAATTCTAGTCAAATATGGTTGCAAAATGCATCTCGTCTTGCTCTGAACCATGACAGCACCCTTCCAGATTGCTGCATTTTCTTCTTATGGAATTAACCGTTGTCAATAAGTAGCTAAACCCAAAACACAAGGGGATGATTTCAAAATGACCCATTTGAAAGCAACAGACAGCTGTTATACAGCACACAGGGGAAAGATCTGCCTGTTTGCCAGATTGATAGTGGCAGCTGCTACAACCGTCTCTACTGACTATGAAGGAGCAATGGAATAATAAGTGTGAATGGTACAAGCCAGACAATTAGGTCACTGGAGAAACAGTTAAAAGCCTGATCTGGTGTACCCTGTACTGTATTGTTAACAAACTTGTTAATAAAGTATTCAATCAAACCCGGAGAGATAATGTACATGGTTAAATCCATGAGTGCCGCTTTGTGGCCTAAGATCAAATCTTCCTCCTGTGCCTCCATGTAGTCTCTCTCTCTCTCTCTGTAGGTGTAGGTGTACATGTGCGTGTGCGTGTGAGGTGTCCATCTTCATAGGCTAATTTATAAACCTCTAGTGTGTGTGTGTGTGTGTGTGTGTGTGTGTGTGTGTGTGTGTGTGTGTGTGTGTGTGTGTGTGTGTGTGTGTGTTTGTAAATGGTGCATTTATATATAACACGTATCTCCAAAGTGCTTTACAATGTGATTACATTCATCCTTTGCTCAAGGACATTTTGACACAAAGCCAGGAGGAGCTGGGCAAAAATAGCCGATCTACAAGCTCACAACGCGTTGTGATGCAACGTGTTGTAATGCAACACGCTGTGAGCATGTATATGTGCTATTTTCGCCATTTTTTATTTTAACAAAAGTATTGGATAGTAACGACGACTAAAACTAAGGAAATCTTCTCTATGATTTTAGTTGTGTAAATACACAATACAGTTTGAGTTAGTTGGCATTTTTGCGTAAAGCCTTTCAGTTCTAGTTTTCATTATTTTGTTACTTCAGCGTTCAGAGTTCACTATAATAACCCTGGTGTGTGTAATTCCTGTGACTTCCAACCTTTGTTCTCCAGCTCTGTGTTCCTCCTCTCGGCCTGCTCCAACCGTCCCTCAAACTCCTTCTTCTCCACCTCCAGGAGGTCCAGTTGTCTCTGCAGAGCCTCCGTCACCGAGCTCTGCTCCAACTCCTTCTCCAGACTCTGCACCTGAAATACACATTTGATGCAGGGGTCATCAATATGTCCATACGCGGTCCATTTGGTTCCATTTGTACACTCTCAGAGTTACAGAGCTGTAATGGTCATTACAGGGCTATTATTAGGGCTAGCTCTTTATGTGTTTGTCTATCCATTTGTATGTCCATGGCAGAAATAGAATTATGACAAAAATGCCAGCATGGTGATGACCCCTGATTTAATGTAATTACTTCAGTTCTATCCACGTTCTCAAGAAACCCCTGCAAATATTTTAGCCATGCAAGCGGGTGAAACAGTGTAATTGTACATTCCGGTTTCATTCCTGTGCAGAATGGACAATACTGCAGATTCCTTGATCCTTCATGCTGTCCAATTAACAACAACACACCATAAACACACAATAACTCACAAATTCACACTTAGAGGGGCATACGTACATGTTTTAACACACAGGCACACACGTGTAAAGATATAGATGCGATTTAGATTTGGCTAGACATAGCGGGCATCAGGCTGACAATAAAATTAGCCACTCTGTCAGAATACATGAACTTTTTGTCTTTACCGGAAGACAGGGTGCTTATAATTCTCTCAGGGAGGGATTGCATTGGTGAGCTGCAACAAACTAAGTTCATCACGTTCACATGTAATGAAAAGAGATCAGTCATCAAAGATGTCAAGCCCACCCGAATTCTCTCTCTTGATCCAATGGCATTGTAAGAACTGACATGACAGTATGTTATGCATATGCATATGTTTAAAAACATACATCAAATGCACACAGCCACACACACGAATACACATAGCAGATGCACACATGTATGCAATCTGTTCCAAACTGGAAAACATACACATATCCTCTCTCACACACACACACACACACACACACACACACACACACACACATGCACACACAAGATGAGCCAGCAGATTTGGTTTGTAGAGGGGAAAAAAGAGCAGACCATACAGAGCTGACGCCGGTCAACTATATGTATTAGGGTTTAAGTACTTCATGGGAAACAAGGCTTTGCAGCACTTAGTGCAAGGAGACTGTGGTGATATTGGACTGCCTCTTCTTTAAAAATGTATATAAACTATAAACTCTAGACCATGTTCTGGCCCTTAAACTGTTGTATAACCATCTCAATTGACCATATTCACAGTCAAAGAGGAATCAAGTCACCAAGTATCACATAACAGCAAAATGGCAGCCGTGAATATGGTCCACAGCAAAGACTCTCTCTCTCTCTCTGTGTGCATTGTACTACCATAATGTATTTATGGTAGTACAATATAGTATTTATATCTGCACGCAGTGAAGGGCCCCTCATGCGTCTCCCGCACCTTTTGCTGATGCTGCAGCCTCTCATCCTCCAGCGTTTTGGTAATGTTTGCCACGTCCTCCAGGGCTTTGAGAAGCTGCACGCTGGGATCAGAGTTCTGCATCAGGATCATACTCTGCCTGTTGGCCTCTTTCTGTTTTACCAGCATCTGCAGGAGAGGAGGAGAGGGGAGGGAGGGAGGGAGGGAGGGAGAGGTGGGGAGGGAGGGAGGAACAGAATGATGTGTGAAGGAGAAATGTAACAAGGGAGGAAGTGTTAGGGAGACGTGTTAAGAAGAGAGAGGCGGCTGGCTCGCATCCTCCGTGGAGATGTACCCGTCAAGCAGCACATCAATGCATTCTCTCATACAGAGTCTCCGTGGGTCGTGCTAACACAGTGTGTGTATGTCACTAGGGTTTATCTTCATCCTTGAGGTCTGTTTGCTTTTGAGGTCAATAAACCCACCCGCCTTGAATTCAAGACAATCGATAGTCAGGCACAAGGTTATTCATGCACACATTAATTACCAGCCGCAGAATGTGGGTCACTGTCTGTGCACTGTAGGCTAATTGCAGCATCACTTTAACAACATTGTCAGCATCAGCAACTCACTCATTCAACTGTAAGACTTGGGGGTTTGAAGATCGCAGCATTCACCTGACATTCTGCGTCACGGAAGTACAATCAACAATCAGGTATGCTGTTTCTGTGCCAGGTTCTCCCCTACTTTGTGTGCATGTATTTCTGTGCTTCATATACTGCACACACTGAGAACAGTGTATATTTGCCTGTCAGTGGTGTGACATTAATATGCTCCCCTGCAGAGCCACACGTATCCCTGCTGTTCTGGTGTCAGATCCTGACACAAACTCCCCCCGGTGCCTCCCCTGTGATCCTCTCACATTTCTTTCTTCCTCTCAGAGCTGTCTTTTAGTAGCCTGGTATTGCCAGACTGATGACTCACACGTTCCTCCACGGTATACTGTGGAGGAACACATATATACACCGTGTGAGTGAATCCATGTCATCAGTCTGGCAATGCAGGGCTAGTCTTTTACTTTAAGTCCAAGTCAAGTCTCAAGTAAATCGAGACAATTCCGAGTCAAATCACAAGTCCTTATTTTTGCAACTTGAGTCCAGCTTGAGCCTAAGGGCCCTATTTAGATTATCTATACTAGCCCATACCCGGTCGACGACCCACCAAGACAGACAGAGGTTACTCCAATTATATAGTAGGATGGCACAAGGTGGTGCATGGTCTAATTGCGCTGCACGTTTCACCAATTTGTGCTAGATGCAAGATAGGGCCATAAGACTCAAGCCTACAGCTCTGACCATCCCCATAAGTGAATATCCACACCAGTTTGACAGTGTTCAGCCAGGTACCAAGATTACTCCAAACAAACAGTACAGAAAGGCAGAACTGTGTGCAAAACAGTAGGCTAGTCATAGTGATACCATTTAAAATGACATTGTTCTTTGAATAAGCAGTTGCTCCAGGGTTGAACCAGCTGAAATCTGATTGAAATTTTGCTATGAAGTCTCAAATCAAGTTGAGGCTTGAAGTATCAAGTCCCTATTCTAGTAAGTCAAGTCTCAAAGCAGAGGAGGCCGACTTAAGTCTGACTAGAGGTCTACAGCTCTGGGGGAAAAAACTGTGTATAGTTGGGACAGAGGATCCTGGTAATATACATACTAAGTGTCCACAGAGTATACTTGATAGCGGGATGTTCCTACCTCATGTGCATAGGTCTCAGCCGTCACTCTCAGGCTCTGCTCCAAGTCCAGCTGATCCTTCATTCCGTCATATTCATGGGCGGCCAACATGGACACTAGAGAGAGAGAGAGAGACAGAGAGAGAACAAGAAAAACTCATGACAATGACAAAAAAAACAACAAAAAAAATGGAATAGAATAGAGACCCAACCTTACCCAATCACAACAAATGATAACGACAAACATAACGACAAACCATTAATGCCATGCCTCTCTCCTTGAAGCTTTATCACAATGTTAAGCCACTTTAGTCGAGCACAGGGTAAAACATAGAGGATGAGACTAAAACCATTGCGACATCTCACTTACTTACAGTGTTAAGACAATAAAAGCCTTAAATCAGCACTGACTTAGCACTGTGATTACTGAGATTACTGAGACAATGTAGGCTAATTCCCAGCAGGGGAGATGGCTTTGCTCCATGACAGCATGTTGAGAGGCAAGGCGTGTGTGTGTGTGTGTGTGTGTGTGTGTGTGTGTGTGTGTGTGTGTGTGTGTGTGTGTGTGTGTGTGTGTGTGTGTGTGTGTGTGTGTGTGTGTGTGTGTGTGTGTGTGTGTGTGTGTGTGTGTGTGTGTGTGTGTGTGTGTGTGTGTGTGTGTGTGTGTGGGCGTGCGTGCATGCGTGTTTGTAAAAACATTTTGAAAGTGAAAGTGTTGAAGACTGTCTGTGGGTTTTATAAATATTGAACCAATGAAAAGTAGGGCTGTAGCTTGGGACTAAATAATGACTACATTGGATCTATTGTAAAACAGGTTCTTTTTGTCCATTTCCTGAAAAGTAATGGTTTCTGCCCAATAGACAAAATATTCTATTGAATCAGGGCCACAACTGTTTTAGTTTTTGTTAACATTTGACCTATAGGGCCTATAGGCCATAGTTTAAAAAGCAAAAAATTAACTTTGGTAACAGTCAATATGTAATGTGACATATTTCAGAGAATATTTGCATTACTAATTAACAAGGGGAAATTAGACAACTACAAACCTAGTATCTCCCACAGTGCATGAAACTCAGAGCATTTTTTGTGCCAAGTTTCTGCATAATAATATGGGTCTATGTTAGTCTTGTTCAGCTATGACTCATCTCCGGGTCTCAATCCAGTTGGAAAACCTCTGCCGTGTGTTCTCCTGTTTGAGACTCACCTCTGTTGAATCTCTTGATGGTCTTGTTCTGCTCTTCGTTGGTTCGGCGAAGCTCCTTCATGTCTGCTTTCTCCTTCTCTGACTGTGAACGCAGAGAAAGAAAGAAGACAAAAATGTGATTGAGTCCAACAGAAAGTGCCTCATGTCATGATTGTCTTTTTTTTAACAGCGCAAATGAGCATAATAGGCTCGTTTTTGTGTACGTTTAACATGCCCATTTCTCAGTGCCCACTTCCTTTTAGTGCCCTCTCTGCTTTAGTGCCCAGTATACCTGTGCACACTGTTTTACAATTCAGGCATTTAGCAGAGTGCCCTGTCTTAATAAGGGCTCTGATCATTAGGTTGCCACTACCCCATGACCACTGTGTAAATCATATGAACTTGATTTTTTTCTAAACATTTCTCTATACATACTTGGGGAATGCATGCCCCATCTGCTTATGCAACACCCATTGTAGAGCCCCAGTGCAGGACCCACTACTATATCATCAAAATATGGAGATATGGGGATCCCTGCTGATGTTGTGTTGAAGATGGGCATAAATGGGATACAAACAGACGCACAGACAGACAGGCAGATATAAACATTCTTGGTGCATTGCTCTGTAAAAGAATGGATTTTTAACGTGCACGCTGCACATTAAACTTGTATTGCTGCATCACGCGCCACGCAAAGCTTGGCCAATCAGGGAAATCGATGCCAACCCCACACACACACACAATGACCCACAGACAGACAGATACAGACACTCGCAGATCTTTGGTTCTGGACAACCGCTGGTCTGACCGATTTCCCACTATCCACAAATCATCCCTGGGTCATTGGCGACACATACAACAAGCTTGAAGTTGGACGGTGCCCGAGTTATGCCCGTGACAGACAGATGGACAGACACACACACACACACACACACACACACACACACACAGGTTTCTGGAATTCATAGACAAATGTACATATACGTTATATCATTTAGCTAATGGTCTTATCCAGAGTGATGTGCAATGGGATTTACAATTACAGGGAATCTCATTTTCCAAGGACGCTTCATAAGCTGCTGTGGGATCAAGCTTTTGACTGTTAAGAAAAAGGCTCTCTAACCACTAAGACAATCTGCAACACAAAGTGCTTTGCATTTAATTTGCTGGCATACCATTAGAGCAATTTACAGACAAAATAATTGAGCTCCAGCATATGTCTGTCCCTGTATATGTCTGTACGTAAACGATCGAATCATGTGGACCTTGGGATCCACATGGGAATAGTGTACAGTAGCACCAATGTGGATCTTGGACTTCATGTGGCCAGCCTGTGACATCAGTCATCTACGATGCAAGACATCTATGACAGCTGGGGGACCCAGCCAACCGCCTCCCGGGTCCACGGAGATATTGAAAATATTGGAAGTGGTCCTTGGGGCAAAAAAAGGTTGGCCCTGCTCTATGACATATCTATGAAACTATGACACAAATGTGGGTAAGGTTTCAGTCCGATCAAAGCCCCTTTGACATCCATTAGAATTGAAGTTAAATGTTTTAAAAAGTATAAAACATGTGAAAAATACTGGAGGCACTTCTGTGGCCTACTGGCAGTGTGCACAAGAAATGCAGTGCTGTTTGCTCCAGTGGTTTGCGAGTTTAGCTGCAGACACAGACACACAGACGGCAAGGCCCACTTATAGACAGCTAGACACCTTCAGAGCCACGCTTTAAAAATAGCATTTCTTAAGATAGATGTTTTTTGTTTCTTGTTGTCAGTACTATGACCCCAAGATTGAGGACATTAAAGTGGTGTGGTTTCAGCAATATTCCGCAGCCATGTAAAACCTTTGAAACCATCAATTGTGAATGTGATGCTGATAGACATTAACATTTATCGCCCTCAAATTAATAAAGGCCTATTATAGAGCACCGAAGTCCTGACGTGACTCGTTCATCCCCAGGTTTGCGGAAGTAATTTCTCTATGGAGAATAACATTGGGTCATCTTAGAATCGTCTCATATAAGAATTGTGGTCCAAAAATAAACACCGCGTGTCGGCGTTATTGTCAGGGAGGGGGTTCTGTATCGTTTATGATAGTCAGTCACTTATATTTGATACAGTCTGTTTCTGGCGAAAATGTAACTAATTCGGCGGAAGTAACATTAGCGTTTTCTCACCGTCAGTTGATGCTTCATATCCATAAGAGTCAACACGCCGGGGTCATTTGTTTATTTTTGGAACACAGTTCTTATTTGACGCGATATTAAATACGTCTATGGGATTCAGAACGGGGGTGGAAAACTGCGAACCAGGTAGACAAACAAAGGATGTGTAAATGACGTCAGACTTCGGCGGTCTATTGCTTGCATACAATTATTAATATGTTACAATTACAGTATTGTATGAGCACTCATTCTGTGCAGTCAACTCTTCTGACTGGCTTTGCTACTGTAGTTATGTTACCTAACTAAATCTATGTATAGACACTAAATATTTCCTATTACACACGTCTTTCGATTCTTTCCATTACATAAATGTTGTCTCTTGCCGTCAATGCCATACATCATGCCATACATCATATCATTACCACTTTAATCTTTTTCTAAATCCTCACCTGTGACGAGAGCTCCTCTATCTGTCTCTGCTGGTTATGGATCTGGCAGACATACTGTTTCTTCTCCTCCAACAAGTTGCTGACAGTCTCACATAGCTCTGAACAAAGCACAGAGAAGATGTTGTTAAGTCTTTGGAAATACCACCAGAGTAGGTTCTATCAGAAATCATACCTACTGATACCTGCAGTAAACTGTTAAGGATATTTTGTATTCATCACATACCCAGCGTGTATATTATGCCCTGGTTGAGGGTGATAAAAGTTCCGAGTGGGTGATAAGCAGTATCAGCCCTTGGGCTGACCAATCAGCACAAGCTTAAGTGCCACCATGTGCTGAACTCTCACTGTGAGCGACCATCACTGGAGTCACTGGAGTTTATCCGAACCAAAACAGAGTGGAAAACAGCAACCTTTGATGGTTCATAAAGTGGCTATGGCCATATGATAAAAACTAATAATTACTGTTGCCTCTACTCAACTCTATGGATGGAAATGTGCGGAGGGTAATCAATATTTACTCTACTTATAACATTTTTGTACTGTGTAGTGTACAGTATACAACACGTATATGTCCTATAAGTGACCTTTAGGTACTGTGAATGTCATGTCATGTCCTACCTTAAACCACTTTCAACCTGATGTCCCTATTTAGGCATGTCTTTATAGATTTTCATTTTGTTTTCATCAAAAATAGCAGAAAAAGTAGATAGCTAATTAGACTATTTGTCATATGACGACTACTGTGAATATTATGTCCTACCTTTAACCTGTTATGTGAATATTATGTCCTACCTTTAACCTGTTGTTTACGTGAATATTATGTCCTACCTTTAACCTGTTGTTTATGTGAATACTACAGTATGTCCTACCTTTAACCTGTTGTTATGTGAATACTATGTCTTACCTTTAACCTGTTATTTATGTGAATACTATGTCCTACCTTTAACCTGCTGTTTATGTGAATACTATGTCCTACCTTTAACCTGCTGTTTATGTGAATACTATGTCCTACCTTTAACCTGCTGTTTATGTGAATACTATGTCCTACCTTTAACCTGTTGTTTATGTGAATACTATGTCCTACCTTTAACCCATTAAAATCGGGAAAGCATCTGATTTTTGCATTGGCTATTCAAAAATAGCAGATGTACAAGCTCACAGCGTGTCACTTTGTGCCGTGCTGCAAGCTTGTACATCTGCTATTTTTGGACATTTTTGAAAAAATCTTGAAAGTGTGAGAACTGATTTAGAAGGCATTTGTAGAATCAGCCTCAGGTCTTAATGGGTTAACCTGTTGTTTATGTGAATACTATGTCCTACCTTTAACCTGTTGTTTATGTGAATACTATGTCCTACCTTTAACCTGTTAGGTGAATACTGTCCTACCTTTAACCTGTTGTTGGTACTGTGTGAACGTATCAGGACTGTTGTTGTCCTGTGCTTCTCTGTCCTCCTCCTGGGAGATGCAATCGGAGATGCTTGGCAGCAGTTCGTCCAGACATGGCCGAGAAGACAGGCTCAGGTACTTCAACTTCCTGTTTTCACAGTTGAGCTGGAGGGCAAAGGTCAGGGATTCGTCCACAATAACAATGAATGAAAAGTATTTAAAAACAAAATTGACAAATGTATCTTAATATTGCACAAATGGCTGTGTAACAATAATACAATACATCCCTCCATCAATGCCAAAATCCTGACCTCAATTTGTGGCCTCTAAATAATTTCACAAAACACATGACAGTCTTTTTACTCACATATTGTTTTACACTAGAAATAAAATATACAAATATCATAACTACAGTATGTGATTTTCTGGATTATAATGTTTCCAATTATTATAATTTAATATGATATAATATGTTTTTATTATTTTACTTTTATTATGGAACAGGTCTGCAGAGTCATTCTGAGTCACCCAGTCTATCTGTTTTCTTTCTAATTCTATTCAGACAGCAGGGCCCTGGGCTAATCTAATATCATTGATTAGCAGGTGTGTGTGTGTGTGTGTGTGTGTGTGTGTGTGTGTGTGTGTGTGTGTGTGTGTGTGTGTGTGTGTGTGTGTGTGTGTGTGTGTGTGTGTGTGTGTGTGTGTGTGTGTGCGTGTGTGTGTAGTGTGTAGTGTGTGTGTGTGTGTGTGTGTGTGTGTGTGTGTGTGTGTGTGTGTGTGCGTGCGTGCGCGCTTGTGTGTGTCAGCAGTGCGTCACCTTTGTGGCCAAGGCTTCTGCATTCTCACGGCATGACTTCTCAATCTCCAGCTGAGTCTGCAGAACGCTCACCTCCTCAATCACCATCTGGGACACTGGAGACACACACACACACACACACACACACACACACACACACACACACACACACACACACACACACACACACACACACACACACACACACACACACACACACACACACACACACACACACACACAAAGAGCAGAGACAAACAAGGCAATAAACAGCATGTCCACACTTTTAATGTCTGATCCTTTTGTACATTGGTGTATTGGGGGTACACTTGTATCTACTTCCCAAAGTTGATGCTCTTTTACCTGTTTCCAATGACAGAGCAGGGAAGATTACAGTGTTTTGAACAAATGAATCCATGACCTCTCTAATCACTATGTCTCTCTACAATTATCACACATGACATGGAAAACAGAATACGAGTCATTTTTCCACTCGCCAATGTTCTCTTCATGCTTTTCTCCTCTCAGCCTTTTTTTTTATCTCTCTCCTTCCCTCCCTCTCTTCTTCTCTTTCTTCTTTTTTTTATCTCTCTCTCCCTCACTCTCTCCAATGTACAACCAACTCCTTTGCTCTCCCTTAATCTTAAACCTCTTCTGTCCTCTCCTTCATTGTCTCTGCAGGTTCCTGTCCACCTCTCACTCGCTTCCACACTCCATCCATCACTCCGTTTCCCCCTCCTCTCTCCATCCCCAATGAGAGTTTCAGTTTTCAGTGTGGCAACAAGGATGCTACCAGGGGTGTATTGCAGCCGTGTGGCTGAGGAGACCAGTTCATATTTCAGTCAGCAGGAAGCTTCTGTTAACATCCCTGATCCATTAACGGAGCTTCCTCTGGCTAGGAACACACGCTTCCAAAACGGATTAAATCCAGTCTTCTGCCATGGCCTGCCCCGCTGGAAACCCTGAGCCACTGATAGTGTTTTGTGGTAAGGCTTCCCCCCCCCCCTTTTCATCATAGTTTTTTCACCAATAATAAAAAAGAAACAAGAAAAACTAAGGCTTCACAAAAAAAGAGTTTTGAAATTACATTAATTAATTATTATTAATCTTTTTTTTTTTACAAAAAACAATGAGATAAAAAAATACTAAATACACAATTATTGCTGGTGAGCTTTAACAAAAAATAACAAGCTCAGTAAGTGTACAACAATCAACAATTTCACGATCACTTTTTTATGGCTATACGCATCACACAGAAAACACCACTTTAACCCCTAATTACACACCCTGTACCCGGCACTTTTGGTGAGCAGAAGATTGGTTGTTAACCCGCCGTGTGGTCGGGCCCTGGTGCTGTAACCGGAGCTGTTGTGACTAACCGACTGACTGCCCTCTCAGCAGAGGATAGGTTTTCATAGGAGGGTGACGGCCAAGGGGTTGCAATGGGACAGAATAATAGCCTAGCTTAGCCAGAGACAGTCCTGTTAGCGGAAGGTCACAGGTTCAATCTGGAGTGGCCAATGATGTGTGGGCGTCAACACATGTACTGTATGTTCCATCACTGTATTCTTTAAGATTATTAAACCCTATCTGCCTAGATTAGAATGTAGTGAAAATTGCTCACACACAGCAAAGTCCTCTGTGTTAATTTAAAAATGGACTATGTATGGACTAAATTACTACTGAGGATTTTACTGTGTAGGTTAATGATAGATAAGATAGATTTTAATGGCTGACTGAAAAATAGGACATAGTGAGAATCATGACTAAGAGTGTCCAGCAAGCTTGTAGGCCTGCTGACCCTATTCCAACCTCGCACTCTTCATTTCAGGTAACGGCTGATGTGCTTGTGGGCTAAATGACTAATGTTTCTTTGTATAGCTGTATCGCCTGAATACACACACACACACACACACACACACACACACACACACACACACACACACACACACACACACACACACACACACACACACACACACACACACACACACACACACACACACACACACACACACACACACACACGCGCGCGCGCATGCACACACGTTTGTTTGCACACACGCACGTCGCACGCACACACAGGGGCATATAAATACTCTTACACATGCCAATGAGAAAGCAAGACCAGCAATTTCTACAAAGCCATTAATGAATTATGCATGAATACACTTCCCTTTGGAGTAGGTACTTTTGGCAAAGACACCAAACTGAGCTGTACTACATCATGAGTATCCAAAAATTAGGGCTGTCCTCGACTAATTACAAACCGGCTGATTAATCATCTATGAGAGGACAGCCATATTCAAAATGGATATACAACATTTCAGAACAGATTCAATTGAATAGCCAATTATAATCATATTTTGTGTTTTTTCCCTCCCTAAACGCCACAATATATTGGCATTTGGAAACACGAAACACGATTATGGCTGTGACATTTGTGTCAATAAAGACACAAACATGAGTAAGTAGACATAGGTAGACATAGGGAGTCGAGGGGACACAACAAATTGCTCCCTAAAGAAATGTGGAGCACAGTTCAATTCCCAAACCTCGACTGACAGGTACAGTGCATCTTGTTTTCCAGAAAGATGGTGAGCTCATAACTTCTAAAGTGGCATGTTTTTGTTCGTACAGTAACTTGCAAATGGGAGCATTAGCCTGCTGACTTTTTCTTAAAACAAGGATCATTTTTATGTGTACACAGTACACAAGAGAGGAAAAGAGCCTCAACTTTAAATGATGGAAATTAATACGAAGAGCAGGGGAGTGGAAGGGAGAGGAGAGTTATATGTATCCAATCCATGATTGAATGTTTAATATTTATATGGGCTGCATGGTAGCAGTCTCTGCATTCCGCATAGTAAGAGGCTTCCTCTGAATCTTTGTGCTCTCTAGAACACACCATAGTACCATAGGTCGGACACTGCAGGCTTAAAACTCCAGTACACACCTGAGATTATGAATCTCAGGTGAATTATGAAATGCAAATAAAACACGTAGTATACACGTTCCTGTTTAGTCATAGATCTGAAATCAGCAGCCGTTACCCATAATGTTTTTTTTGTGTTGAATACTACGACAGCATCCGAGCCTTTCAGCATTGGGAGCATGCACAAACACACGCACTGACAAAAAGTAATACAGCCCGCACAAAGTCAAATTTTGACCAATATGGCCCCTGACCTAAAATGAGTTTGACACCCCTGCTCTAAGGGCTCTAACTGCTGTTTCAACCCACATGTCATGACTGATCACTGTCTGGCTAAAGGACGGTCACAAGTCAGGGGAAAAGGTGCAGACATCGGATAGACATACACTGCTATTCTATTCTATTGGCACAGTGTCATTGCTTTTGCTATTGAACAACAGAGCAGAGCAGAAAGCCTCTTTGGTGGTGTTGCATGTTATAAACAGATGATTTGGGGATTAGCAAACTGTTCATATTCACTGTCATATTCACCCATTTGTTATGGCCAAATAATAACCCTGCTTAAACGTACCTCACAAAAACAGGATGGGGAATTATCAACAGCTGCCAACTGAATGCTGATAAATGTTGCCTTCTCTACCAGTCTCCTTTTGGCAGACAAGAGGCCATGACTTTCATGTGTTACTACAGAATCTTTTTAATGATTTATTCTTTGAAAGGAGCAGGTAATGTTAAGGGCCATTCACACTGAGCACTATAACTATAACAATCACTATAACTATATCGTTCATCACTGTATTTTTTATAGCTCTGCCATTCATTTGACGATTTTTTAAACTATAATAGGTATAAGTGCTCAGTGTGAACAGCCCTTTAGTCCAGTGTTTCTCAACCTGTGGGTCGGGGCCCACTGTTGGGCTGTGAGGATATTGCAAGTGTGGCCCCAAGTGTGCCCCAAAATAAAACACTACGATTTTAATGATAATATGACATTAAAATAAAAAAAAGTTACATAGAATGTCATGGTATTTTTTCTTTAAATCCTTAAAAACACAAGTGTTTTCATTCTGATACCGATAAATCTGAGCTTTAAGTATACTATGTTCCATTGATCCAAGCTAGAACACGATTGATTGATTGATCATTAAAATAAACTTGGTCTTGGTCTGTATTGGGAATCGTTCCTAAATACAAGCTTGACCAGTGATTGAGAACAAAGGCAGTGTTTTATTACTCATCATTACCCTATTGCTGATCCACTGGGTATTGATTGGTAAATTATTATTCTCAGCTGTTTGTGCACCTTATAAAACACTCTGAACTTCACTCTGTTCAAATCACATCCTGATGAAGACAGGCCAAACAGTACATGATGATCGGCTAATATTAGTCCAATAAATATGGGAAGAGAGTAAGTGTACTCTGCTGACTGACAACCTACACCTTTTTAGGATGTGCATTGACTGCATTCTGATCCCTACCTATTTTTTCATTTAGGTGTTGTAGACTTTTACTCAGATTACCTGTGGCCATATTAGAGGCTCTAAATCTATTCTAGGCTAAACTAAAACTCCAATTGACTGGTAATTTAGTTTACTCCAGAGCCATTGAGAGAGAGAGAGTTATGACACTCTCACAGACTTCCTTTGTAAACTAAGAATAGTCACATAATATTCAATATTCAACAATTTATGGATTTTGATCATTATTATGGTTTAGTGTGCTCAGAGATACAAGAAGAATGTAGAAGAAACCCTTGCCATGGGGCGATCAATAGTTTCAAACACTACTGAGTAGTTCCAGAGTTTAATGTTCTTAATAGATGTATATTTGTGTTTATGTGTGTTGTGGCAAGATCAAAGAGTGTTGTAACTCTCTCTTTCAATGGGTCTGGTCTACTCTATTAATAGCCACTTTGGCAGCCTGGCAGGTAGCCAATAGCCTGGTAAACCACCCCCTCCCGGAAATCACATTGCATTTGATTTCAGCGACGGGTTGCTGAATGAAAATGAAATTGAATTCCGCGACCGGGTGGTTTACCAGGCTAGGTAGCCAACACATTAGTTGGTGGTCCTGTTCTATCCAAATAACCTTGTTTGGCTTGTGGTATTATACCGTATAGACAAAATTGGCTGGTGGATTTTGGGTTGTCAGTCACAGCAGTCACCAGAAAAAGCAAGTTAGCTTCCCTCTCTGCCAACAAAGGATTCTACTAAAAACTGAAAACAACAGCCAAGGGTAGTAAGACCAGGGATGCATTAGCCGCAAAACACTGACCCAGAACTACAGTATGAACAATACTGTAGGTGGCCTAAGTGCTGCCACAGGCTTTCAGCTAAGTACAGAAGAGCAAATAAGTAGGTCTCATCGCCATCGGTACATTGTACTACAGGCAGTTTTGTAAAGTGCAGAAAGACAGAATTAAGTTCCAATAGTTGCAATAGGTTTAGATATTTTTCAATATTGAGGTCTATAATTAGGTGTAATATTCAACTTGATATATCAAGATTAGGCAACGATATGTGTTTGTGTAGGTGGAGGGGCAAAGTGAACCAAACAGACTGCATAGCAGTCGCTTTGTGTTGTTAGTTGTTCTTTGACTTCATCAAACACCTCCTAGACATTTAGTTGCTATAAAAAAATATGTGCGGCACATTTGCAGAGACATCTATTTTGAAAATGACTTGCTTTGTAGTTTTGGCGTCATTCGTGGCATAAATTACAGACTTTAAGCTGCACAGATAAGCTAAGAACTGCTTCCATACAGCAGACAGGCTCATGCACTGTAAAGCCACTGCTGTGAGGAGGTAAGTAGGCCAATCTTCCTTGACATTTGCAGCGTCACGCTCCCTGTTTTACTGCTGCTATACTGTATCAAGGCTCAGTCTGTCAACAAGACAGGCAAATGAGTTCGTAGCAAATCATAGTTAAGAAGGCAATGTTTTCAGTACACACACAGTGGATTAATCAGTGCTCCAGTGCCACAATTCAGAAATCTCCATTCTCTAGTCTAGGCTCGCTGGCCAGTAGTTTGACACCCCTGCTTTAAATTAGAATGAGCTTGAAATCAAGTATCTTTTCACGAAGTTAATTCTACCCTCATTGAGCAGAGTAATAAAGTGGCCATCAAATATGGAGTAGCAGGTAGAAAGGCCTTTTGAAAGACGCGACAATAGACACAGCGGAAGGCAGCGAGGCGGCCCCCCCTCATTTTCTGTCACTGAATAATTCATAGGAGACGATGTTAATAATTCAGTGAAATAACATGATGAGAGCGAATGCTGTCTTCATCGGTGACTGCAGGCCTCTAGGGTGAGGTAATGACTGAATAAAAGGATGAATGAAAGAATAAGTGTATGACGTATTAAATTATCATACCCACTAAGAAAAGAGGAATCATCATATTCACCACTTCATTCTAACTCGAAATCCAAATGACAAAATTATGGAATGTTTCAGAAAATCGTGCAAACGGTAAAGGTGCTATGAGGGGAAATAAACGCCAATGTCATACAGCTGGCTTGTGCAAATTATTAAAGGATTTGTTAACTATACATTTTAGACATTATGGATTTTATACAAGACTGCCAAGTACTTCCTTAATCAGTTTCAACAAATACTGCAGCTGATGGGGTAAATATTTTGGATTTATGATGTTCCAATCCAATGAAAGGGCTTTGGAAGAACTGTGATGCAAGTACATTGCATTGTTCAACTCCTGTCTTCGGTCACAAGCTGAAAAGTTTGTGAACATAACAAGAAACAGATTTTCAAGGGAATTTAAGCTGGCGGTTTAAGTCGCTCGGGATAAAAGTTCCATCTAAAAGTGCCTAAATGTAAATGTATGTAAAGTACATGTCACATGAAGAGACGTTCAAAGTGGAATTTGCCCGGTTCTACAGTTACCAGCTGAACAATAACCATCATGATGGTTCACTCAATTACACACAGACATGCAGCTGAAAGCAGAGAACGCCGCCTTGCCAACTGTAGATCGACGCAAAACTGTCGTGCTCTCGTGTTTCCTGAACCCAAGACCTCCGCTTTGACGCCATCTCTACTAATGCACTTTCCGACAAATGACATTTTTAAATGTTTCCATTGAAATGGCCAAGAAAGGCATCTACGTGTTAAATATTCTGCAAATAATATTTGTCTCACCTCTGAGAATGGTCATCAGAAAGATCAGCAGCTCCAGTGATACTCTGCCTTCCTTCTAACCCAGATCAATTGTTAATAATGAAGGTTAAGAAGACTACTATTACATCACCTGCCGTTGGCTGGCAAGAAGGGTTATAAGGTGACCAAAACACAAAGTCAAGTCTTTTGGTTGGCTGTCTGACTTGGGAGTAGTCATGGAAACTGAAGCCCCCACCCAAAATCCCCTAAACCCGTCCATTCAGAGTGTGAGGTGTTGGCGGTGTCATCAGGAGAGAGGTGTGGAATAAGGTGCAAAGGGGAGGAGTGAGACAAAGATGTAGGACTGTCAAGGTGTCAGTGTGTCACTGGGGATAGATGAACCCAAATCCCTGAAATCTGAAGGCACACTTGAAGTAACTTAATGGCATTGCCATTTTACCTTAACCC
Organism: Gymnoscopelus braueri; assembly: GCF_963280865.1. Classification (NCBI taxonomy): domain Eukaryota; kingdom Metazoa; phylum Chordata; class Actinopteri; order Myctophiformes; family Myctophidae; genus Gymnoscopelus; species Gymnoscopelus braueri. The sequence goes on from NC_137622.1 coordinate 27,732,195, forward strand.
ATTAAGGTAAGGTAAGGTGAGGTTTCCGATTCTACAAATGCCTTCTAAATCTTATAACAGTTTTCTGAAAAACGTATGTTGTTACATCAGTGGTTCTCCAACTTTTTGATGTCAAGGACCTCCAAAATTATATGTATTTGGCCGCGGACCCCCATCTCAAAATACTTTGTTCCTGGGACCCCCAGAAGCAAAGATTTGAGTTAAAAATTGTTGCTTTAAAAATATAAAAAGTTCACAATTTAAAAGAAATTGCAGATCTACAAGCATAGCGCGGCACTCGGTGCTGCACTATGAGCTTGTAGATCTGCTATTTTTGAAAGCCAAAGTATAAAATAATGGTTTAAGTGGTTAAATTGATGCTTTCCCGGTCTTAATGGGTTAACAGATGAAAAAATAAAAAGCACCAAGAAAAAATGTCAGCTGTGTAATGGATAAAAGAGTTCTATAGGATGAACAGTCTATATATAAAGTATTTAAAAAAGCAAATATTTGGGGAAAATGAAAGTTGTATGGGAACGACTGGCGAAAAATGACTTTTCATTGTGATAATAAATAACTTAAAGTATATTGATCCGAGCCAGAAAACAATCGATTGATTGCTCATCAAAATGACATGCTCTGAAAATGAATGCTGCCCACCCGGCTGACAATGTACATGTTAAGTGATCAGATGGGTGGGCTGTGAACGCTTTTGAGATTTTCAAGTGGGCCCTGATCCAGAAAAGGTTCAGAACCACTGTCTTTATCTGGTCATGTAAACGTGAGGTCATGTAACCTGAACAAAAAAAAGTTCAGGTTAAACTATCATGTGTATTGTGTACAGTGTTTTCCCGACTATACAATACTGACACAGCGTGTGCGTTGTAGAGGAACTCACCTCTCTTGATGTGTTTGAGCTGTCTCTCAGCCTCATCTCTCTCTTCTGTCAGTCTGTCACACTACAAGGGGAGAGAACAAGAACGGGGTCAACAATGGATCGTATTCCACAATAGACTGTAGGCAGGCCACTGAGACCATCGGAATGCAATTACATTAGCCATGCTGTGACTGAGTACAGACGGGGAGCAGAAAGGTGCATCTACAGACATTTACAGGTGCAATTTAGGGACTCTCGTGGTTTATATTAAGTACAGCAGCATTAGAAGTCTTTGTCTGTGACTGAACACCCAAGTCGAACAAGCATGATATATGTTGTTGGGGAGATTTCAAGGGCCATGGGCTGACAAAGGCACGGCATGGTTTAGAGATTTTATTGTTTAACCACATGAAACCTAGCATCCCTATTCAGGGCATGCCATGGTATGCAAATAATTCTAAATGGATGAACATTCAGCAAAAATAGGCGAACATTCTGTAAAAATAGCCTGTCTATAAGCTCAAAAAGCATCTTGTTGCGATGCGAACGAAGGATATAGGCTTTAAGCGGTTAATAAATGTAGTGTGATGTTTTGTCATGGACCTAGAATTCAAAGTGCTGTCAGTATCCAATACATCAACTACACAGATAACAGCGGAACAATAATTTTATGATCTCAATCTAATATTTTATATTTTTATTAGATATGATCTCATAATTTGGTAAATCTCACCATTGATATGTTTTATAATACTAGAGGTTCGGGCCGCTGTGCGGCCCTTACATCTATAGCACTCCCTATAGTCCTTGTCCCTTTTATGCCCATATATATGAAGATCGCTGATGTCATCAGTATATGTGGTTCAATAGATTATAAGCTCATTTGTCTATCTGCCTCACTAATGACTGTAGTACTGACCATCTCCAAGGGCTGCAGATGTTGCATGACCTTTTCAAGAACACAGGAATCCTATTAGCTCTGATAACATATCATCTTCATCTGATTCAGCTGTAGGGACTTTTCTACTACAATGTGATCAGTGGTCCACATACAGGTTCTTCTGACTAGGACCTACATTTTGTGTAGACCAGTGGTTCTCAACCTGTGGGTCGGGACCCCCAGGGGGTCCCCATGTGTGTGGGGGGGGGGGGGGCATGGGGTCCCCATGTGACAGTGAAGTGACAATTTAAGGACTTTTAAGACCCTTTTAATACCTAAAAAACATTACTGCTTCAAAAGTAATCAACAAACTATACTATACTATACCAAATTGTCAAATAGTATAAGAAAGAGGCAAACATTGTGAAAATAGCTGATCTACAAGCTCGCAACACGAGGCGTTGTGAGCTTGTAGATCGGCTATTTTCACAATATTTATCGATAGAACTGAGTCAAGCTGTAATGCCTCAACTCCAACGATTCCAAGTGCTTGTCAGGGTGGGGGGTTCCCAGTTCAAATATGATAATTTTGGGGGGGTCCCCAGTTCAAATATGATTATTTTGGGGGGTCGCGGCCTGAAAAGATTGAGAACCACTGGTGTAGACCAGTAATTTGGTGGCTGATACAGTGGAGATTGACTGCACCTTATTTAGACAGTTTGAACAGCACTCTGTTCACATGGCTGAAACACGTAGATGATGGTGGCCCACATTAGTCCAATAAATATTGAAAGCAGTGCAAGTGTGTAGTCGTCACTGTGGGACTTCATGACCATTACATCACTACCGTACACTAAGACCTTAAATAACACTTGATGCCTCTTGTCTGCAACCTACTGTTGCGACCCACTTTTCAGTCCCAATCTAAGAGGGCATTTGCAATGCGTTCTCCACATTCAGAGGTAATTGGAACTTGTAGAGTGAGTGACCCCTTTGTAGCCTACATCAGATAACAAGATATATAAAGACGGGGAAGTACTGCACAGTCAGTTATCATTATAACATCCCAATTATTCTACAGCAATATTGGGTATGCTTCCTCCTCTTCATTATCTCATGTTCTTCCTGCCCAAAAGCAGAACACAGACCTGGCCTGGGTGAAAGCACATGGCCCACTTTCATCCACCTCTCCATTCTAACACACTGTCAACTTAGATGTCCCTGAAGGGTGGAGGGGAGCGTGCAACATTTGAGGTTAGTGAGTTCACTATACTAGACCCATGCAGCTCAGTAGCCTAGTATCAAAGGTGTGTGATGTGACTGTGAGCCGGGCTTTGTAAAGAGGCAAATTAGGCTAGCCGGTGCATCAATAGCTCCAATTCAGCCCACGCTGCATATCTTAGGACCGTATTCAGACACTACACTGGATAAGAAGACACCCCACTTCACAGGGTAACAGGATAGGTGGGCACTAGGGACATCTGGGCACCTCGATGTAGAGTTGGCTATTTTGACCAAAAATTTTAAAAACATATATGTATTTGAAAAATGGTCTTAAGTAATGTAAAGTATACATGACTAGAACGTGCTTAAAAATTCGACAATTAAGGTCTAATATTTCTACAATTGCTACAAAACCTATATATCCAGTCATTTTGGGGCATAAACGAGAAGTTGAAGGATTAAATTAAGTCTGATTATGATGTACCGTGCATGTTCACGATACAATACTTTACATTACTTAGGAACATTTTGCTTTACTCTTTGGACAAAATAGCCAATTTTTCATCGAGGTGCCCAGATGTCCCTATAGTGCCCACCTATCCTGTATCCCTTCACAGCACCAAGACACAGGCCAACATTCGGTGCACACTAGCTACAATTTTCAAGACATGCTAATACATCTGAAAAAAAGAAACATTTTAAGTCTCGGCCGAGCTGCTATTTCTCAGGCAGGATTCTATGCCTGTGTGTAAATGAATGGAGAGAGGAGCGACAATTTTAGGGAGGGGTCAGCTCTCTTCCATTATAAGAGCGAAGCCGGCTGGCAATAAGAAAAGAAAAAAAGAAAAGAAATTAGGTCAAAATAAACGTCAAATTTGTACCTGATGAATTACACAGTAGAGGCTATTTATACAATATATTGGTGAGGAAAATTTGCAAAGATATATTGTCTTTACCTCTATGTGAATCTGTGGTGGTGGGTCTCTCTTATCTCCGCAACCCTCCATCTGCGCTGATGATGATGATGGTGAACAGGGTAGCATTTCAACCCCCCGCGGACCACAAAAAGAAAAAGAAAAAGATCTCTTCTGGGTAACGTGCTAAAACAATGAACGGTATTCACAGACCAGCAGGTTTACCGACGATCCTGTTTGTATGGTAAACTCAGCACATGTTTAGATGCGATTCCATTTTTACACATGGATGGTGTGTGTATGGGATGGAGACAGACCGCTGCTAGCACCGCTGCTGGGACCGGCGAAGAGGAGGATCCTGCTTCCACAGCTTTCGCTGACAGCATCATCTGGCCCCCCCTGTACCAGCCCCCCTGTAGCCCTCCTCCCCTTCCTCCTCCTCCTTCTTCTCCTCCTCCTCCTCCTCCCGATTCTACGTTTTATTGCGCATGCATATTTCACCCTAGAGCAGCTGGGCTGAGGTAGCTCTGGTCCAGAGCGTTAACGAGTTCTCTCTAACGCTCTGTTAGGAGCGGGTGCTATCCCCATGGACTGAAAATTCTACTGCTGTGCGAGGTCTCCAACTTTAATTAGTACAAATATGAAAACTCTTTCACTACTCATCGAAACAAAGGCTGTTTTGTGTTGTTGAAGGACTATTCTCCACGTACGGTGGGAAACGTCCCAGGAGGACCCCACCTTCTCTGTGTATTATGATACACTCACACTTTTTGGGCAGAAAATTTAATGTGTCCTCCAGACGGAAATTATTTTATTTACTCACCTGCGCCCTCTACAGATCTGGCAGAAATTATTTTAATTACTCACCTGCGCCCTCTACAGATCTGGTCAATATACATGACCATTGACCAGATCTGTAGAGGGCGCAGGTGAGTAAATAAAATAATTTCCGTCTGGAGGACATATTTTATTGTCTGCCCCCAAAAAGTACATGATACAGAGAAGGTGATTTGATGACCGGGTCATAGGTCAGTAGGAGACTCTGTAGTCTCCTACCGGAGACCCCGCCGGTCATCAAATGATTGGCTCAGGAATGCGACAAAAACAAAGAAATCTCCATGAATTCAAGGCTTCATGAGGTGTGTAATTGATCGAAAATAAGTATTTTTGGGGTGAACTACTCCTTTAAATCAATTAAAAACTCTATGGATGAGGATGACATACTTCTACCTGCGCCTGCCACAGGGTCCCTGCACCGGTGAAGAGGCTATGGCTGTCCAGACAAGATTTGGATGATCTACACCACCAGCCATATACTTCACTGGCCAATAGAGAGCTATCAGCATCATGGACATCTACTTGTCAAGCGTTTAACTAGAAAATGCAGGCTTAAGGGCTGCTATAGAATTCTTAATGACAGTAACATAACATTTTTGACAAACTTTGAAAACCACAGATCCACTGTGTCACAGTTATGGTATGTTGTGGAGTGGATCTATAGTGAGTTAATGATGCTGTAATAAGGAATCTTGGACAAGCAACCCATCAATGTCACTCCACTTCACTGCTCTATAGTTAACATGTGATGTGTATGGCTAGGTCATAATCGAGCTCCTCTGGTGTCATTATCACCATTTAAGTATATAATAGTTTTCCACTGGACTAGTTGGCAAGTCTATGAAACGAGAACAGAAAGGGCTGCCAGGGTAATAAACACATGCTACATTATGACAGCGCCTGACGCGTATAATTTAATGGTAACTACATTCTGCCAAGCCCCGCCCTGCCTGCCTTGACACTGCTTTGTAAAAGGAGACTAAAGGAAGGCAACATTTTATTCCACAATCCAGAGGAACAGCAGCAAGTGTTGAAGCATTCTGGAAGGAAGGAAATACAAAATAATCAGCAACGGAGACAAAACTTGCCCTACAAAGCCAAAAATAAAATAGCAACTCTGTGATCAGTAAAACTAAGCAAAATTACTTCAAAGTGTATCTGTTGCCTTTATTGCTGTGGCTTAGGGGTGTTCCTGGTGGGAAAACGAACTCAAGTGATCACCTTAAACACTACACCAGAAAGTTGTAGCCGTTCGCCTCTGAACTGTATAAGTGATGGAGAAAACTCCTTACTGTTCATATTATCAAAATAAAAGTATCAGTTTCATCTTTTTATTATTATCACTAGGAATATGCACACACAGTCTGGGAACTACCAATTGAATAATTCAGTATTGGTTATGGGGAAGAAAATCCTCTCTTAAGTTGCAAAAACTACTGTTGAGATGCCATTGCGCAACACAATTAGCCTCCAACACAATTAGCCTCCAATTGGCCTAGTGGCTAAAAACAGATGTATTGGTCAGATCCAGCTTTGACTGTCTTTAACTACTGTAAAACTAACTGTAGTCTGTCAACATTCCCAAGTAGAAGTAAAAAAAACCGGAATAAATAATAAATAAATAAATCTAAATGCATTTATGGTGTACAGTTTCATTCTGGTGTATTTCAAGTGACCGTATTCCCAGAATTTGATAACACAGCAATGTGTTATAACATTACATTGCCTTACTCTAGCATACTTACAAACAAGGGTTACAAGTGTAACACATTGTGTTCACATAAATGTATTTACATTGTATCCATTTACTCTTGTAAGTACATTATGCATTCCTTGAAATATTCCTTGTGTACTTGTACTTTTACAGAGATTAACACACAGGAATAATATTTCAAAAGGACAGAAAATATCAGTGGATGGTACAGTACAAGGGAATGCAGCACAGATAGGCAAGTAGCCCAGACAGCCATCGGGCACTAGGTGTACATGAGTTTAACACAGCAAGCGAGTATTTGATTATATGCTCTTAAACTGTCAAGTTAAACTGTACAGATTTGGAAGTCATTTATTAAGCAGTGTTTTCTTTTCAGCCATGGATCTGAGCAAGGCCTGTCATAATTATTACATTATCGCCTAATCACAATTATGATCATCACTTATTTTGCATAATCAACATAATCATTTCCATTCATCTGTACAAATAATTCTGTTGGAAAATAGTAGATTTAGATCGGCCATTTTCGCAATTAAAAAAAAAGTTTTTGAAAGTATACAATTATCAAGGATATGGTCTGTTTTGGGCATTGTACATTATTTTGATTATTGGTACCGTCATTGTATTTCTGTGTATATTTAAGTTATTTTTCATATCTAAGTATCTGCCCTGTGCAATTTGTGTTTACAAAGCCTAAAAGTCAAACAGAAATTCCAATGTTCAATGCCAAAAATACAATTAAATCGTTAATCGCAATTCTTTGTACAATTAATCTTCAACTAAATAAAATGTCACGATTGTGACAGCCCTATCTGGGAATCCCTTAATGTGTAAAAATAGTACAAACTCATATCACTGCCGAGTCCTAATTTTTCATTCCCAGGATTAACATTGTCAATCCTTGCCATCCTTTATCATGATAAAGCAAACCAAGTGCACTTAGAAGCCAAAGCCATTAACAGAAACAAAGGATTAAGGAAGAGAAGATACCGGTGGTTGATATCCACAGCAACCGATGTCAGGATGGGATGACCAGTGAAAAAGGATTACCAGTGCCTTCTAACGCAGACTACTTTATAACACAGAGAGCTTCATACCATTCATTAAGTAAAGAATTCTCATAGCATCTCAATGTTTAGTGCTACATTACTCTGCTTATAGTTTTGAAGTACTTCAAAACTATTGACTGAAGAAAGAGTTTGTTGTTTTTGTAGTTTGAACCTTCCCGTTTTGTTTTATTTCATACTGTACCAACAAACACCTCAACTGTCAGTGGTACAAACTAACCTCCCAACCTCAGTTGTAAGCACAGGTATTTAAAATAATAGTAAAAAAAAGTTTGATGCACACATAAACTAACCCAAACCAGAATCTTTGCATAAAAAAGACTTTCAAAAGGCACAACACAATATGCGCCAAACCAGCGGTTCTCAAATGAGAGCATGGACACCCCATTCAGAATTTTAAAAAGAATCATGTCATGTGAAATTATAATAAGCAAATAACTAGGCCTCTTCTGAGAATTAACCAAGTAAAATGATAAAGGCACATTAAAAAACCCGGCAAATCTTCATTTGGTGTGAAAGGTTTCACCTGACAACAACGGGTCGTGCACATGCGTCACAAGTCTATAAGGCTGAGAACCAGTGGTTGACACAACTTCAGAACATGAAAAGCTCCGAACATAATCTAATCATAACAATGAGTTTGTAAAATAAAAGCAAGATTCATATTAGCCAGTAACCTCTGGATTGAAAGCATACCAAACAGAAAATGGAAACTACTAACAATACCATCAGTCACATATTTAAGCATTCACAGATTTTAACTTCCAGAGAACCATTGGGAATCATCATAACTTAAGGACCATCCACACCAAGCACGATAACTATAACAATCCTTATTTCAGCATCAAAACTAATATAGTTGAGGTGTGGACAAGATTTTTAAACCCCAGCATCCATATTCTAGGGGGAACATTAGCCAAAAATAGCCAATCTATAAGCTCACACAACATAAAAAGAGATTTGGTGTAGACGTGAAAGAAAAGTACAGAGCCAACTCAGGTCTAGTTTACTAAGTCTAGAGGGTTTTATAAGTGGTTAAAACAATGTATTTATAGTTATCATGATTGGTGTGGACAGCCCATAACTCTCAATGCAGTGCTTCAATGATACAAACATGTGTACAATCTCTAGAAAAAAAGAAGAAAAAAATCATCACACTGAGCGTATTGAATCTGTAGTTTGGAAACAGTTTGTTTCATGAAGAATACCTCTCAGTTTAAAGGTTTCTCTCTTTCTTCACGTCTCTCTCACTTCAGTAAAATCTCTTGTTTCTTTCCTGTCGCTTCTGGAAAACTACAGCCCCCACCACAGCACAGACCACGATTCCCAGCAGAGCACACAGCAAGAGGAGGAAGACCTTCCAGCCTGTGAGGGGTGTGCCACGGAAGTTTCCGGTTGGATCGTCAATGTTGTCTATAAGAGGCAAAGTCAAACCACAACATCAGTGTTACGACACACAAACAAATCTAGGTAAGAATAACTTGAATAGTGAATAGCCACTGTTTATTGAAGATTTATAAAAAATAAATAAAAAAAATCAGTTGTAGGGTGTGCACTGTGCAGTTTTCAATGTAAACTGTATTTAAAAAAAGGAAAGCAGACAGTCCACTTATGCTATTGTCCTTTATCAAGACAGACAAGGAAAAGAGAGAGGGAGTTTAGTAAAGCACAGAAGACTTAGTTCAAGCAGGATTTGACCCCAAAATCTAATTAAAGAAATTCCTGAAACAGGATAATTCCTGAATAATTATTTTGTCAATATCATGCAGCCTTACCTTTGGGAGACTTGAAGAGGCTGACGCTTGGCTCGATCTTGGTCCAGTCTTGGCTCTCCTCTTCTGGGGTATGCTCCACCATCAGCTGATACATTTTCATGGAGATGATGTCATGGTTGTCTGGAAGAAAAAGAATGACGCAATACGACAACATAAGGACTCTTTGCTGGGCACTTGGAATAAGACTGGTTTGGGCAATTGGGATAAGACTGGTTTGCGCACTACACTGCATAAATCAGTCGGGCTCTACTTGGGGTATCATGGACATCACAGCATTTATCCCATACCAGAAAGATCTCCGGTGGCTGCTGAGGCACCAAAGAAATAACCAGTTGGCAGTCGGACGCCCCCGATGTCAATGCATTCCTTCCACTCATTCCTGTCATCCACATCAACCATCACCTGCAGGAAGAGATGCACACACAAAAAACAATACTCCATATGATGTGTGTATAACGGGAGAGAAACAAACACGAATCAATTAGGAATGAGTTACAGCTTTAAAAATGTCATAATGCTATTATTTAATAGTAATAACAACATTATGTGTTAACATGAATAATTTCAGTAGAATTTAATGTTTACTAAATTGTGGTGATCACACTGTTGTATGATACAGTCACCTCTTAAGCACCATTTAATACTCGTACGGCGGAGATTTCCAATCTACAACTTCTAAACAAGTCGCGATGTGACGCATGCTTATAGATCGATTATGTTACTTTTGAACATGTTCACCGATAATAACATAGCCTGGAAACCAGACGAATCTGCCAGAGCAGAAATCGAACGTAGTGATTAGTCGGGTGAACTACTCCTTTAAAGTAGTTAATAAGGAAATGGGAAGCATACAGTAAGTCGTCCTTTGGAGTAGCGGATGGCAAGGTACGTGTCATGCTCTTTGTTCCTGATCTCTGCCGAGCAGCCTCCCAGCTCTGAAGAGCGGCCATCTTTACCGTGGTCGTATCCTATGGTGCCGTTGTTCACCATGGCTGAGATGTACGGGAAGGTTCGCTGGCAACATAAACAGAATGGAGGGGGCACAGTGTTTATTATCAGTACATGTTGTGAATATATACACTAAGGCAAAGCAATAAACCAGGTGTAAACAATCAAATATATGTTGACAGCAGTCTGTCTTTGCCATGCTCAATAACATTTTGGTTTAAAATGAAATTAATTCATTTTATGAAAGGAACATTTTATGAAAGGAACAAGTATCAAAAAGGGATACTTTTTGGCACACTGGCATAAAATAAAGACCTTGTCAGAAATAAAACATTGAGGAAAGGAGGATCCTGTACAATAATAATACAGATGTTTTGATCCACCAAGGAAGATCCCAGCTCAAACCTGAGGAAGATCCCTGGTAGATGGAAACATAGTAACAATTTAAGTTTGATAGTGTGCAGAGTCCTCTCCTTCTCTTCGGGTGCTTTAACGAAGATGATGATTGATAATAAGGCAGAAAGAAAGTCTGTGGCACCGCTCTAAAACAAGCATGCTCACGTTACTGACAGCATGCTGAACCAGAGTGAAAACACAAAAAAACTGTCAATGAGATGAAAATAGATCAGATGGATGAATAAATAAATTAACTGAAAGAACCACAAGGTGATATGCATACAAATAGGTCATGAGCGAAAACTCACGTCGGTGTTGTCATCATTAGAATATGTGTCTATAAATACGGCCAGCCCGTGGAACAGAGCATTGTTGGTAAACACAGGCCCTGCAAAGAAACAAGTGGGTCATTGGCTTCTCTTGGCACACACAGCGGACACTTACATCCATCCCATGGAGGTCATTGCGGAAGGAGTCCAAAAACAAAGCCAGGCCAACAAAATGATCTTGGTTTCCAAACACAGGGCCTAAGATGGGAGAGGCACAGGTGGAGTGAGACATGAACAGACACATTGGAAACAGTTACTGTACCTGGTCAGCAGCAGCATGATATGTGAGAGCTGGAATGGATGTAATGAACATATGACATACAGCACTGTTTCAGCACCGTTTCCTGCGGACCAATTTGTATGGGTCGTGAGTTAATATCCCCTTTATTCTGTCATGTACTATTCTCATGTCTTACTAAATAAACTACATCAATCAATTTCCTGTTTTACATTTTTTTTTTAAATAATAGATTTTAAAAAGTTTAAAACAAAAAAAGTCACAACTTTTTCATCAATTTCAAAACAATTCCAACATTTTTCAAAGGTATTTCATAAATAAAATCAAAAGAATCTAAAATAAAAATATTAATTAAATAAATATTAAGAAAAACTTCTAAGAAGTAGTGAAAATAGCAGATCCACAAGCTCGCAACGCGACACGTTGTGAGCTCGTAGGTCTGCTATTTTCACTAGTTTGGGTCCCGGGCAAACATAATTTCTCTTTTGGGTCTAAAAGGTTTGGGAAGAACTAGCCTCGGAAACCCATGCCTTTTTTTTTGTTACAAAAGAAAAAAAGTCTGGGGGAACCATGCAGGAACGGTGGTTTCGGAGTGGGAGTGAACCTTGTTATCTCCTAACCAATCAGAGTGTTTTACTTTCAAGGGCCCCCTTTTTGATATGCATTAGGCCACGGACCCCCATTTCATACAATTCTTTATTTCTGAAACCCCAATAAACACTGTAAAACCCTCAGTGTTCATTTAACTCCGGAGTGTAAGAATGGTAAACAAATGTGGTTACATTTGTACAGCGTCTGAGTTACAGACCCGTAAGGGTCCATTTGGTTCCCATCAATAACTTTGCTGGGGGCAAAGTTAGTGGCAAACACTGAAAACACAGTTTGGACTTATTATCCATCAATGGCATCCTGGGCAAATGAAAAATTGGACGGATTATACGTCAATGGCACTAAATGAGTTACTAGAACCTTTGATGAACAAAGACATTAGCAGGATTTAACCACAGCTGCCATGTTGCTGCCAGTATACTCTTTGCATGAGACTGTGGGGGCAACATGGCTGCCAATGAAACCTACAATGTCCAGTCAAAGCCTACGGGTATCCACTGTAGCTTTACCTGGATGCAGTCTGTCTTTTGTGTACCAGATGGCAATGCCATCACCGTGCAGGTTCTTCTTTCCTGAGCCATGGATTTTGAAATGCACATGCATCTCCCAGTCCTTCAGGTAAACAGGCTGTGTGGGAAGAGGAAAAAAGTGTGAAGTGTTAAAAAACAAACAACAAAAAAAACCAAATCACACCTGTCATAAAATCTTCACTGTATGACGTGTATGTCCAAAAAAAATCTTTCTTTTCAGAAAATTAACAAAAGAACCTGTGTTCTAATGGATATGGTTCCAAACCGATGTAGCTATTTAGTCACAACCTCTCGGTTGGCATGTCATCTATAATGACATGCCTGAAATAGGCATGCCAGTGTTAATGTGGGTTAATGTGGCATAAAATAAGTGGTGAAATACCCTCATTAAGAGTGCCCTGCTTACCACAGTGTTCCAGATGGAGCCCTGTTTACTCTTCTCATCAGGAGTCAGACGGACATACGAGCTGGTTACTAAAGTACTTCCCCAGAAGTCCCACTGACTGGACGGACTGCTACCAACACCTAAAACACAAAACCAAAGAGAATGAATGAGCAACTGAGTAGAATGTTAGAAAACATAAAAGGAGAGAGCCAAGCTCACTCTTTCTACATAGTGGCAATGGCATGTTGTACATCAGTGTTTCACAAAGTGTGGACAGGCCTCCCCCTAGTGGGGTACAAAGGTACTCCAAGCTGAGCGAGCTGAGGGGATACAAAAGGAAATGGTGAAAAATATATTATGTTGCCAGGACAATATTGCGTACATTCTTCACATCAAAAATACTGTATGCTACATTTGTTGAAGAAAGGTTACCTCTTAAATTGTTACTGATTAAAGTAAAATGTTAAACGTTCAAATGTAAACATTTAAATGTAAAAAGCGACAAGCTATGCAACATCTGAATTACATGTTTATTTTATTAAAATAATTATAAAAAAATTATATTGTTGCTGATAGTCTGGTTTACGCTGATACATTTGATTGGCAAGAGGTCATGTATGAGCGTCTCAATCTTTCTACAGATAGTTCCCATTGTCAAAGCGGGTGCCGAGTGCCGACATGTTTGGGAACCACTGTTGTACACAGTACAATCCTCAGTGATAATTTAATCATTTGTAACTCTGAGAGAACATTTGTATACTCTCAGAGATAAATTAAAGAGTTTTGCTGAGTCGGCGCGCCTCCGTCATGGTCCAAAACTATACTTTATCGGCGAAAAAAAGAAGTCTGCGGATGACTGAAAAAGTTTTACCCCAAGCATTCTGTGAAAATGGAAAGCTCACAAAGTTAAAAACCATTGGGGTGAGTTTTCCGGAGTGAGTTTTCTCAGGTCCTGGGGTGAGTTTTCCTACCCCCGAAAATCTTGGGGGTGAGTTTTCCTACCCTGTGGGGTGAGTTTTCCTAGCAATGGGGTGAGTTGGTTTTGGAGTGAGTCTTCTTGATACCCTTTGATTGATTGATTGATTTAAAATTTTATTAGGCAAAAGAACTCGAGTACTCGAGTAATAACATGGCATTTACTTTCAGTGCGTGTGTTCACTTTGCAGCGCACACCCTTCCGTTGTCAGCCAAGTATTATGAGTAATAATAAGAGTAAATCAAGTTGACAGAGGAGTATCTGTCAAAGCAAAGGAAGCTTAACAGGTTGTGTGTGACTTGGTTCCACAGATAAATAGTGAAAATAGCTGATCTACAAGATCACAATGTCTTGTGAGGCGTTGTGAGCTTGTAGATCAGCTATATTCACATTTTTTGCTGTTATTTGACAATTAGGCCAATGTTTGACCAGTTTCCATATCATAGTTTGTTGATTACTTTTGATGCAGTAATGATATTTTTTAATTTCATATTTTTCTCTTTTAAAAGGTATTAAAAAGGTCTTAAAAGGCTTTGAATTGTCACTTAAATGTCATTTGAGGATCCCCCCGCCAGAAAAATAAATAATAATAATAATAATCATTGTCCCGAGCCACAGGTTGAGAACCACTGTTGAAAAGCTATTTTGCACTCTAGAATATCTTTATCGAAGCAAAGGAAGCCAACAGGTTGTGTGTGTCACGTTGGGGACTGGATGGATGAGGAAGCAGGAAGACACAGAAAACAAACAAACAGGGGAGAAGCTTCAGGTTAGCTTCCGTAAACTAGCCACCCGTATAACCTACCTTGATATGGCTTCATCAGCGAATGCTCTCGTTTGAGGTGTTCGGCATTGCCGTCTGTAATGTCACACCACACACAACTAGACTGATACGTAAGGAACAGGAGTATGGTGCCGAGATACGCAGAAAGGCTTCCCATGTTGAACATTGGGGAAGGAGAAGGTGTCACAAGTGTTTTCCTTATTTCAAGCGCTATTACGCCATTGAATCGGTCCTACCCGTATTATCATCCGGCAGGAAACCTGCTACCAGTGTTGCCAGGTTTCGTGAGAAAAATAAGCAACCGGGTCTATGAAAACCCAAAATGTATTGATTGATGCTAAATAAAGTATTCAATCAATCAATCAGATTGATTGAATACTTTATTTAGCATTTTGCAAAAAACGCACAGAAAGTACAGTTCTATACAAAAGGATGCTAAAAAGGATTAAAACCAAGAAAGCACTATGGCTTGTTTCCATTGGGGTCCGTGTATTCAATTCATTGAAACATTTTAATGACGGACACAATACGCAAAAACATCATATAAACGAGTAGTGATAGAAAAGAAAAGTATGTGCAGTAAACAAACAAGCCCAAAATAAGCAACTATAGGCCACATGAGCACTTTAAACCTATATACATTGGCTATTTGAAAATAGCCGATCAAGCTTGCAACGCGTCGCTTCGCTTTGCGACACATGTACTTTATTTAGTAAGACATGAGAAAAACAATACAAGGTCTACTAAACTGGAAGGCTCATAGTCATAAAGCACTAAGCTTGTTTAAAATGAGATCCCCACGCACACAAATCTTGATGACGTAAGAGACAGACAGCTTGTAGATCTGCTATTTTCAAAATAATCTTGAAATGTGGAATATTTTTAACAACATAAATCTGATACACGGGTCCCTGGCACAAAGTATTCTCAGTCCGCAGACAAATACATACAATTTGGGGGTCCTTGAAATGAAAATGTTTGAGAACCGCTGGTTTAAACAACATTAGGAAACAAGCCCAAAATAAGCAACTACACTTTAGAAACAAGCCCAAAAAAACACAACCCGCAACGAATACCAATAATTACAAGCAACTTTACAGAAAACAAGCCCAAAGTCACTTATAATAAGCGGACATGGCAACACTGAAACCTACTAAAGACCCAAGTTTACCATCTGTGCTTTTGATTAATCTAAGAGGCGAAAAAAACGGCCGCCTACTCGTAAATTCACCAAATTAGACATAACAGAAGATGAACTTCACGCAAAAGAAATACAGTGAGTTGTAAAAACCTCGAATTACTTTTATATTTGGAATAACTGCTATTTGGGATACAAATACGTTTCTGTCTGTTTCTACACGGACGACTTCCGTAGACGGCGCAGGCGTCTGAACCTATCAGAGACAAGCACATCACAGATTGAGCCAATCAGAGAGCAGCCAAACGAGACAGAAGCAGTTGTGTATAGTAAATTAACTAAGTACATACTCGCATGTACTTAAGTAAAATGTTGAGGTATTTTTACTTTACTGGATTATTTCCAATGTTCAATACTTTTACTTCTACTCCACTACATCTCAGAGGCAAATATTGTACTTTTACTCCACTACAATTATTTGAAAACTTTAGTTACTAATTACTGTGTCTAGATTATTATTACAAAACATACCTTAACCACTTCAGCCCATAGAGGTATTATAATATAAGCTTCAGCCCCATACGTATTCCGGCTATTTGAAAATAACCGATGTAAAAGCTTGTAGATCTACTATTTTCAAAATATTACATAATTTTTTTTGAGTAGGCCTACTTTTTCTACCACTGGACACAAGCGTGATTATTTGTGGCGCTCCACTCCTCAACCACTGGGTGGCAGTAAAAGGCAAGGATAGGATCTTCCAGAGTGTAGAAGAGCTACATTTAGAGAAGGTCATCATAGTCTATCACTGTGAACATATTATAAAAGTTTACTGTTCCTAATTGAATTAACCTTAAAATCACCTATCTGACTCTACAGTAACGCAGACATTTCTCAGAACTTTGAACTTCCATCTAACAAACACATTCTATGTCTGTTCATTTTTTCAATGGAAACCAGGTGAGCAGGATAGGATAAGGATAATTCCTTTTAACAGGACTTCATGAAAGTCCTTGCGGGCTTGTTTCCAATGAGGGCCTGTGAGCAATTAGGGGTTAAGAGTCTTGCTCAGGGACAAATTTCATTTCATCGACACATATGCTGGCGTGGCCTGGAATCGTACCTGGGGCAACCAGGGCCTCTGGCTCCCTAGGCGGGCTCACACGGGGACTACAAATTTCACGCCCACTTTTGAGACAGCGCCGCCACTCGAGGTCCGTTAGAACGATGAACTGCAGTGCATTCCCTATGAGAGGATATGAAAGTTAGCCTACTTTTTAAATTATCCTGCATTAACTGAAGACGATATTGATTTAAATAAAAATATGTTTCCAAATGTATGGAGTATCTTTGTCAACATATCTTCTTGTTTTCTTAATAGTTGATGTGTTTCACATTTAATTTGCCACTTTAACGAGTTACCCATAATGTTAACACAGCAGAGGGTAGACAGCAGACAGACAAGTTGTCGCATTTCAGTGACATCACTGTCTTTACGAGCGCCGAGCGCCGACCAGTGGCGTACCCACTGTAGAGGCAGGAGAGGCGGTCGCCTGCCCAACTAAGATCTCGCCTCCCCTAAAAAAAAAAATAACCCGAAAATGTGTCATTGCGTGCTTAATGTCCTCAAAGTTCCTTGGACCTTCTGTTCCAGAGATAATGACCAAAACCTATTGAAAACGGCCACTTTCGCCAGTTTTCTGGGTATTGAAAACCTCAAGGGATGCTTCCGTGACGTATATACCATGCGACCACTTAAACTCTGGATCTCCGATGCTAGCGGTTTTGACATACTGATGGAGTATATTATAGTATATTGTGGGTAGTATATCGAGATGAAAGATATGGGACATTAAAAAGGACAAATTAAACAAATGGGACAGATTATTAGAACACAAAAAAAATCGCTACAGCCTCAGTAGTTAACCAGTGAAATGACGGTATTTTACAATGCCTCTCATAGAGATTGCATTGAGAGCTGCAGTTCATCGTTCTAACGGACCCCGAGTGTCAAAAGTGGGCGTGGATTTGTAGGCCTTCCGCTTCCGGCCGTGTGTCTCTATGGCCGCCCCAGGTCCAGGTCATAGTCTAACACCGGTAAACATATAATAACATTTTACTGTCACTTTAAAATCACCTATACGACTCAACAGTAACACATAGACATTTCTCAGAACTTTGAAGGTATTTGTTAGATGAAAGTTCTGAGAAATGTCTATGTGTTACTGTTGAGTCGTCTGAGATTTGAATTGACTTCCAAATACATTTTGAGGAGCAGAATTCAGATAAAATATCATTAACTTTTTATTATTATTTTTTGCCATTTTTGAACCAATACAGATCTACAGGATTATGTTATTACCAGATAGTCTAGAAAACTAGCATTTCACATCAAAGTAATTGTAACAGAATTGTTTTCACCATACATAATTTATATGAGGTGTCCAGAACAACATACTAAAAGTCCTAAGAAATCCTAGTGCGGAAATATGTTTAATTGACATTGACTCACCATCATTTTACATAGCTTTTTGACAATAATTGGGAGCCATTTTGGATTGATGCCAATTAAACATTTCCGCAACTATGATTTCTTAGGACTTTTAGTATGTTGTTCTGGTGACTTCATAGAAATGGTCTGTGAAGACAAAAGTTCAATTACTTTGATTTTGAGGTCCAAAATGAGATAATTTGCCTGGACTATAGGGGACCGTATGCGCAGGGCTCGCAGAGGCCTCGGGATGACCACCTAAACTGTTAGCTTGCAGATCAGTTCCTGTAGATAAGCTGTTAGCTTGAAGATCAGTTCCTGTAGATAAGCGACTCCGTTGTGTGAAATGAGCCAGTCGTGTTGCCAGATGCCAAGGGACACGTGGCTGCAGCCGGGGATTGAACCTGTGACTCTTGTTACATCCCTGTGTAGTGGAAGCTCTGGTTGTGTCGTCCGGTTGTCCTGTGGTGTTTGATTGTTTATTATGTCACCAAGGTTCCACAAGTGAGGACAGTGCAGTTAGAATCCAGTTCAGTTTCTCCTCTCTCTCTTTATCTCATCTGTGTAGTTACCAGGTTGTGGTAGACGCCCCTGTTGGCCAGCAGCTGCTGATGTGTGCCTTGCTCAACGACCAGGCCGCCCTGGAAGACAGCGATGCGGTCTGCGCTCTGGATGGTGGACAGGCGGTGAGCCACAATGATGCACGTCCTGCCCTGCCGGGCCTGGTCCAGAGCGTCCTGAACAACCTTCTCGCTCTCAGTGTCCAGTGCGGACGTAGCTTCGTCCAACAGCAGTATTTTGGGGTTGCGGAAGATGGCTCTGGCTATGGCGATACGCTGCTTCTGTCCTCCTGACAGTTGTGTCCCCTTGTCCCCTGCCTGCGTGTCATACTTCTGTGGCAGGCCGTCTATAAAGGTGTGGATGTTAGCAGCCTTAGCGGCAGCCTGGATCTCCTCCATGGTGACAGTAGTGCGGCTGTTGTCTCCATAGGCGATGTTGTCGGCCAGGCTGCAGTCGAACAGGACGGGCTCCTGGGAGACGATGCCCATCTGGGCCCTCAACCATTTGATGTTCAGCTGGGTCACGTCCTGCTGGTCCAGGAGCACTCTCCCTTGGATGGGGTCATAGAACCTCTCCAGCAGTTGGATGGTGGTACTCTTGCCACAGCCGCTGCTGCCCACCAGGGCCAGGGTCTCTCCTTTGCCCACCTGCAGGCTGAGACCCTTCAAGACGGTCACGCCAGGGCGCGACGGGTAATGAAACTCAACACTGTCAAAGCACACGCTACCATCAAACTCCTCCGGGCTCTCTCCATCCTGGGACATGTTGTCTATGGCTGGTTCTCTGTTGATCAGCATCATGAGGTGGGAGGCTGACACTTTGGCCTTTGAGTAGTTTGGTGTGAATGAGTTGGCCTCTCCCACCGCCATGGCTCCATACATTACAGCAGTGACCACCAGGTACACGCCTTCAAAATCCATTCTCCCCGCCTCAATCAGCCAGGCGCCGAAGCGGAAACAGCCGGCGTACGCAAAGTAGATCATGGCCTGGGAGAAGGAGAAGGTTATACCATACACATGGGCCTTCTTCTGAGAGTTTATGTAAGGACCCAGGAGGTTCTCGTAGTACAGGGACTCAAACTTGGCCTCTCTGGCCAGAGAGGCCACAGTACGGATGTTCTCTATAGCCTCTGTAGCGATCTTGCCAGCTTTCTCCAGCTCTTTCTTGTCCTTGACAGCGTGTCCAGTCAGCTCCTTCATCTGGACGGCTCCGGCCAGGGCCATGAGGGGAACGATGGCCAGGATCATCAGGGTCAGTTCCCAGCCGTACACGAAGGAGATTATCACACCGGTCCCCAGGTTAGCCAGGTTCTGAGCCAGTGTCGCCATACGCAGCCCTGTAGCCCCTTGGACCTGTGCAGCGTCTGTGGCCAGTCTGGTGGTCAGAGCTCCCACACTGTTTTTAGGATCATCAAACCATCCCAGGTCCTGTCTCATCATGGCTTTGAAGGCACCCAGTCTCAGCTTCATGGTCAAAATCTCACCGGCTTTCCCAAAGCAGAAACCCTGTAGAAACATGGAGACAAAGGAAACAACTCCAATGGCAACAAACATGAGAGAGAAGAAAAGGGATCTCTGCCTGACAATCTCCTGGTCTGGCTCTGCAAACACTGAAATGATCTTGGAGAACAGGATGGCAAAGGCCGGCTGCATGGCTCCGTTAATGATGGCACAGAACAAACCAACCACGATGTACGGCCACTCTGGTAGGTTGAGACGCAACACCTGTAGGAAAGACACATTTGGTACCTTCTCCTCCTCTGTCTTCTCCTTGTCCTCCTCCTCCTTGCCTTTCTCTCCCTCTGAGCCAATGAAGGAGGAGCCCTTGGTAGATTTCATCCTACTGTACAGGGCCATTTCAGTAACGTCTGACGGACTCTTCTCTTCCGCTGGCTGATCCGTCGCTTCTTCGTTGCCTTCCTCCACGCTGCTGAATGTCTGCATGCTGACCAGGGTGTGATAAACACCCTTTCTTTCCATCAGCTGGCTGTGTGTCCCCTGCTCCACCACCTCACCCTTCTGGACTCCTGCGATCACATCAGCATTCCTGATGGTGGACAGACGATGAGCCACCACAATGGTGGTACGACCCTGCCTCACCTTGTCTAGAGCAGCTTGTACGATGGTTTCACTCTCTGCGTCCAGTGCCGAGGTGGCCTCGTCTAGGAGGAGGATCTTAGGGTTTCGAACCAGCACTCTGGCGATGGCTATCCTCTGCTTCTGGCCTCCGCTCATCTGAATGCCTCTGTCACCCACCAGAGTGTCAAATTTGTCCGGCAGGGTCATGATGAAGTCGTATGCGTTGGCCTCCTTGGCAGCCTGGACGATCTCCTGCTGAGTGACGTCAAGACGTCCATACTTGATGTTCTCTGTGATGCTGGTGGCAAACAGGATGGGCTCCTGACTCACCACACCGATCAGCTTCCTGAGGTAGCGCACGTTCAACGTCCTGATGTCATGGCCGTCTATAGACACGCTGCCCTCCTGTGGGTCGTAGAAGCGCTGCAACAGCTGCACTGTGGTGCTTTTACCACAACCACTGCTTCCAACCAGCGCCATGGTCTGACCACTGTGCACCGTGAGAGACAGGTTGTTCAGAACTTTGACATCAGGACGAGAGGGGTAGTTGAAGTCCACGTTGTTGAACTCAATGTTTCCTCTGATGTAGTCTGGTTTGAAGCCGGCTTCGGAGAAGCTGTTGATGAGAGGTTTGTTGTCGATGATGCTGTAGACTTTGTGTGCTGCTCCTTGGGCGCAGGCAAAAGACTGGATGTTTGGGGCCGTTTGGCCGATAGAAAGCGCCCCTATCAGCACAACGAAGAAGACGGTTAACACGCTGCCGATGGTGTACTCTGCACTCAGGATGAGAGTGCTGCCGTACCAGAAGGCCAGAGCTAACGACAGGAAGATCATCATGGAGGTGAAACCCATGAGGATGTTAGAAGAGACGGCTTTCTTTATACCCATCTTCTTGGCATCCTCTAAGTTCTTGTGGTACCTCTTGATCTCGCGGTCCTGGCCGCTGAAAGCAAACACAGTCCTGACAGCAGAGAGAACCTCTTCAGCCACGGCTCCGGCCTTGGCGTATGCACCCTGTTCTTTAGACGTGAAGGATGTCAATATCTTGCTGAATAAAGCGGCAGATATTCCCAGCACAGGGCTGACGGCGAGGATGACGAGGGTCAGCTTCCATCCTTTGATGAAGCCGATGATGAAGGATGTGATGAAGGTGGTGAAAGACTGGATGAGCATGCCCACCTTGTCCCCAATCCCCTCCTGGATCTTGTAGATGTCATCTGTGAGGCGTGTGTTCAGCTCGTGAGTCTCGTTAATGTCGAACCAGCCGATGTCCTGCTGCATGATGCGATGGAAGAATAGCATCCGGAGGCGCTTGACCTGCCGGCCCGCTGCCAGCGTCCAGAACGCCACCTGCATGTAGGCTGCAATCAACACCCCACCTCCCATGATGGAGTAGGAGATGGCGTAGCCGGTCATGATGTCTTCCAGAGTCTCAGTCTGATTAGACACAGGAAAGGTCATGTTGGGGATGCTGAAGTTTTGGAGTTGACTACTCAGGGAGTGGTCTACAAAGCTGTCCGTCATGTCTCCAAACACGAGTTCCGTGAGCCATCGCCATCATTGTGCCCAGTGAGATCAGCACCATGTCCAAGCCATCTGCAAACCTGAACAGAGCAATGGGACCAACCTTAGGTAACTGTTCCTCCTTCTCTTTCTTCTTGCCTTTATTTTCATCATCGCTGCCTTTCATTTCACTTAATTCTCCGTTCTGTTGGTGTTTGTTGTTCTCCATGTCTGACTACCAGTTCACCAAGTTGAACTTTAAACTCACCTGCATTTCCTCACCACCATTCACCGTTCAATGCGTTGTGACGCGACGCATTGTGAGCTTGTAGCTCTGCTATTAATCGGAAACGGCTGGCGTTCCGATCCTCAGTCTTCAGGGGTAGAATTGTGGTTGACCTTGGGCCAGGTAAAGTCAGTAGCATAAGGGCAAACACAACTCTATACATCTGTCTGCTTGGCGCATCTCTCTGTCTCTCTCTAGACCTCGTTTAGTCTTGACAGAGCTCTTGTCTGACGTCACACACACACAATACAAACTGTTGCCATGCATGCCTACCCATCCCGATTCGCACAGTTGGTCTTCCTGATCCACTGAGTCTTAACCCACTTTCCAGCCCAAACCGTTCTAATCAAACTGGCTAACTGTAACAGGAGACCTATCAAAACACGCGACCAACACAAAACGGGAGAAATTAAACAGAAATAGAAAACCGTTTACATAGGAGTGCTTCGGACTCAAAACATGAGATTGTCTGACGTGCTCGTTGAATGGGGATAGATATAAACATCAACAGAAAAAGACAAACCTACAAGGAAGTCTCTTTGCCTTTATGATGGCATGTAGATTAGAATAGCTCACGATGTGAAATAATGATTGTCGGCTGTTAATAAATGTGGCGGAGCCTCGCCCCACCTCTTTTTCAACATGAAGAAGCGGAATACGGCCTAGAAGAGGAACTTCTCCGACATGTGAAGTTACCCCACCAATCAGCTCTGTGGATTCACACACAGCTACACAGCACACCACACACGCCTATCATATGCACCTTACATTTATGTCATATTACGCTACGTAAATATATGTCTTTCCCCCAAAGATACATTATGTCACGGGGAAAAGTTGAGAGAATATCAGTTTCCTTTTTCAACGCGTTGTGAGCTTGTAGATCGGATTTGGTGAACAGCAGATCGAAAAAGAACGCAGTGAGGTGAAGTGGTTAAACTGAAGTGATATTGATGAATTCCAAATATTAGCAAAGTATTCCTCAGCACCCCTGGCCCTGGACTTGCGTCACGGCTCCCTAGGGTGCAACGGCGCACCTACTTTGAGAAAACCTGCCCTGGAAGGTAGTTATTGCTCCACAGTTGGTTACTTTTGACACAATAATGGTCTTATTAGTTTACTTTAATTTGTCATTTTAGAGGTATTAAAAAGGTCTTAAAAGTCCTTAAATTGTAATTTTAGAAAATGTGCAGATACCCTGTATACACTTATTCTGTATGCTGGTTTGTTTACTGTTGAGTGAGAAAATAATGTTGCACATTAAGCTAATCATCTGGGGACCCCCACTTTCCACCACTGCCATCCATTCACCATGTGAGACAGGCAACTGATTCCAGATCAGCACCACAATGTGCAAACATAGATTGTTGTAAGACATTGGTTCTCAAAGTGGGGTCCGGGAACCCCCAGGGGTCCTTGAGGGGGTTCCAGGGGGTTCCAGGGGGTCCCCAGCAAAGGTAGTTAATAGGCCTATGGCATTACAATAATTTTAACCCCCCACCCTTAACAAAACCTGGCTGTTTAAATCATGTTAAGTTCAGGGATATAATACAGAGCACACAACATATGAGGTGTTGGTTGCTGGCAGTCTTCAATGGGAGTGAAGAGGGAGAACACCTGAAGAGCTGGCATTTTATCCTCCTCCCACACCAGCCTGGGACCAATCACCTCCTGGTCACCGCCTAGTTTCTCAATCATTCACTCATTCACTCACTCACTCCTCTGCCACTCCCTCAGCTCACACACCTGCTACACATCACTCTCACGCAGATCACCTCACACCAGGGAAAATAAGCTTACACAGACCTACATTCCTATGCGCATATAGGGTACAAAGACCCCAGGGTCGTAACACCGACATCAATAAAACTTCAATACACAGACATATGGTCTCCTTATGAGGAACAAATGTGTCACTTTGACCTATGACCTTTGAGTTTTAGATCACCCCACCATTTTGAATTATATGAAAAACAGTTCAACAGTTATTTTTAGCAATGTGCACGAAACTCAAGAGGAGAATATTTTAACCAGCAGCACTACGTAGAAACTTAAGTGGTGCACATGTCTTGTTGGTCCACAGAGCAGCACTATTTGCTCCAGGAGCGCCAGTGAAATCGTACCCGGGCTGGCCGGTCCCAGCACCAATTGGTGCTGTAAAAGTATAATATTTGCCTCTGAGATATAGTGGAGTAGAAGTAAAAGTGCTGAAAATTAGAGATACTCCCGTAAAGTAAAAATACCTCAAAATTGTACTTAAGTACAGTACTTGAGTAAATGTACTTAGTTACTTTACACCACTGCCACTCCTCAACCACTAGGTGGTGGTAGAAGGCAAGGATAGGGTCTTCATGTGAACCTGTTCTACTGGACCAATCAGGTTCCGCTGAAAACAGGTTTGCAAATTATGATATTATGAAGAAAGTAGAGAGAGAATAAATGGGTTTGTTTCGTTTTTCGGAGAGTTAGGTAAAGTTACCGTCTTACCCGGAATTCAACTCTGCCCAGAGAATGTGCACAAGACAGAACCAATGAAAAATGTGTGAAGCCAATGGGGGGGGGGGGGGGAATAGATTTTTTTCCTCCTGCAAAGGAATAACAGTTAGATGAGTGAAGACATGGGTTCACAGATGAAGCCTGCAGGCCCAATGGCAACTGTCTGATGAATAACATGTCAGGCACAGTGGCCCTTGACATATAGCATTTGCTTTAGCTGCCTTCTTTCTTGTAAAAAAATAAGTACTTTAAAAAAAGTGTGAATCCTTACTCTCCTTCAAAACCGCTCTAAAAGAGCACTTACAGATGGCAATTCGTAACTCCCCCCCCCCCACCACCACCAATGAAAACAAGTTTAGCTTAGCTTTATTATTTATTTAAGAAATGCTTCTGTTATTTTGTAAACTGTTGATACTAGATAGAAACTACTGAACACAATGTTTTTTTACTGATTGATATTCAAAATGCGATATGATCAGGCTGTGTGGTCTCACATGTTTCAATCAAAACATTAATAAAACAAATCTAATCAAAACCTTTTCAGGCCATGACCCCCCAAAATAATCATATTTTGAACTGGGGACGCCCCACCCTGACAAGCACCTGGAATTGTAGGAGTTGAGGCATATTGTGAAAATAGCTGAAATCATGGTCCCGACCCACAGGTTGAGAACCACTGCTGTAAACGATTCTGTTATTCTGCACTCTACAATATATACTCTGGGAAACCCAACATCCTTTCCTTTATTACAGAATTCATTTGTCATCAGCAGCTGGCATCATAGCCTACTCTCAAGTGCACAGACCAGTACTCCACAACCACAGTCCACAAAAATCCCCCTGGAACAAGGAATAGTCTGCATAAGAAGATTATTAAAGCCCCTTTGTTCAATCTTCTCTTCACAGGGCAAATTTAAAACACACACACACACACACACACACACACACACACACACACACACACACACACACACACACACACACACACACACACACACACACACACACACACACACACACACACACACACACACACACACACACACACACACACTCTCTCTCTCTCTCTCTCTCTCTCTCTCTCTCTCTCTCTCTCTCTCTCTCTCTCTCTCTCTCTCTCTCTCTCTCTCTCTCTCTCTCTCTCTCTCTCTCTCTCTCTCTCTCTCTCTTTCTCAGAAGAAAATCAACAACATTCTTTCCAGCAACAACAGGAGGGTATTATTATTAAGTGGAGGTTATGGCAGTTATGTATTGAATGTATATTTGGGAATGAATGTGTGACCATTTAATAATAAGATGGTCACTCTAACATTCCAACAATATCTGCCTATTACAATCACATCCTTGTGGTAGGCCTACTGGCCACCAGTGGTGGACACTAACAAAGCACATTTACTTTAGTACTGTAATTAAGTACTTATTATTTTAGTATTGCTACTTAACTCTAGTCTTAATATTGTACTTTTGACTCCTACAGTACATTTCTAGGAATGGACCTGAAGGATGAATTAACCACTTAAGCTCTATTTAAAAGCATGAAAATAGCCGATCTACAAACTCATGGTGTGACTGTTGATCTGCTTTTTCAGTATTTTCTTTAAATTATTATTAGTTTTTTGGGAAATTAGTTTGGACATTTTCTAAATGTCAATAGGCTACAGCAATGCAATGATATTAAAAAGAAAACGTACTTTGTAATTTGTGCTTTTGAATATTTTGTTATTTTATTATTTTAAAAGCATGTACTTTTGAATACTTAAGCATTTATAAAAGCAAGTAGCCTACTCCAGTAACTCAAATACGAATTTGACTGAACAACTTACGTTTGTAGTTGAGTAACAGTTGAGAATCTATACTTTGACTCAAGTACTGGAGTCTACTAGCCTCGCGTGGCCAGACAATATCACACGACACACAATCTGCCGAGGGCTAAAGTGCAATGCAATTTTGCAAAGGCAGATTCGTCTGGAACCAGGCTAGGAGTCTACCATTGCTGGCCCCTGAGTAGCTGTCGATTTTGTACCTTGTTGAAGGGTACTTCTATACCACAGTGTCTGGAAGAGCAGGGTACTTCCCATTTACCTCCCAGCTTTAGCAAGCTTTGTGTGAGGGATTTGAACGGATAACACTCATCATACTGCCTCTGTTCCTGTTATGTTGGCCCTTTGCTGCTGTCTCCTCTCATGTGGCTCACACATCATACTCTGATGGATGTGTGTTGGTACATCACGCAGGCTAGAATTAAACCAATTTAGTTGATGCATATGACATGTTATGCGGCACCAGCAAACTGGCAGTTATGTATACATACAATGATTGCACAGAGATGTGTGCCAATCAAGGATGCATGCATACAGACAGATGAGACACACACTGTGTCAGTAATGTCTTTCTACTGTATGCCTGGCAGGCATACACACATAATGCCTGCCTATTCACACATAGTCACCCATCTGGGAGGGAGCATCATATAATGGGCGGTGACATTAAATTCAGTTATGCAAATATTTAGTTTTCTTTCCTTACAGATGTAGCATCTTTTTTACAAGCTATTTCTAAACCTTTTAATTTGTTTTTTTTGTATTTGTATTTGTATTTATTTTTTTATGATTTTTATTCAGCATAGTCAAAGTAGGGCAGTTATGGAAAAAACATATACAGTTTAACATTACGTCCTTCTACCAAAGATCGGGTGTAGGGGCACAACTTTCTAATTTCTAATCTGCTTTTTTACGTTGACACATCTTCTCTTATGTTTGAGAACCCCCTGGTACCGGCCATCAAACTGAGAGTTTAATTGCATTATCTCCCGGATTTATAGGACTAACACATGTGCAGAGCAGCAGACACAGTTTATGGACATATGGGGATTTCAATGACAATATGTCCTTTGTTGAGGGGATCTGAAATACACACATGGATGTAGCTAGTACTTTCTATTGTGATATCTATGTGTGTGCATACAGTATAACCATATAGACCCCCCAAGCAAAATAGCAAACACATGCATACAGATATTTACAACTGGTCTTCTTCTTAGCACTACTGATCCCAGCAAAGTAAAAATACCAAACTGTAGGCTCTGCACGTCTCTCATCACTGTCCCGATAAATAATAGTAATTTGGGTGTTGGTGATATATGAATTTAATCACTTTCTACTGTTGCACACATCACTGAATAAGAGTGTCTGCTAAATCATGGCTGAAATGTTGTGAAATGATCTAAGGAAAAGGGTAGATAAACATGAGACCGGTGAGAGGTGCCATAAATCACTGAAACAAAGATGAGAGATTTTCTTTGACAAAGAAGTAGCCCAACTTTGGTTAAGAATGGTATTTACATCATCTGCACTTCTTGGGCTGAGGGGGAGAGCCGTCGGTTTGATTTATGGTGTCTGCTGATGTGATTCAGGAGCTGTTATGGTTAGAACGTCCTATGAATACATGGAAGAGATTGAACACACACACACACACACACACACACACGCGCACACGCACACGCACACGCACACGCACACGCACACGCACACGCACACGCACACACACACGCACACGCACACGCACACGCACACGCACACACACGACACGTCACGCCTACTGTCAGCAAACATACATACACACGCAAACAAAGACAGAGACAACACACATGCATAAACACTATGTACAGATGCATTAAGGTCATTAAGCAAACATACATACACGCACACACACACGCACGCACGCACGCACGCACGCACGCACGCACGCACGCACGCACGCACGCACGCACGCACGCACGCACGCACGCACGCACGCACGCACGCACGCACGCACGCACGCACACACACACACACACACACACACACACACACACACACACACGACACACCTACTGTCAGCAAACATACATACATACGCAAACACAGACAGAGACAACACACATGCATAAACACTATGTACAGATGCATTAAGGTCAAGTGCATGGATATACTTCAAGTGGATTTAGGTAAAAGAGATTCCTCTCCTCTCCTCTCCTCTCCTCTCCTCTCCTCTCCTCTCCTCTCCTCTCCTCTCCTCTCCTCTCCTCTCCTCTCCTCTCCTCTCCTCTCTCCTTGGACAGTCTTCATTAATGTACTAACACAGGACAGTGCAAGCTTTAATGACTTTACAGGAGGGCATTAGGGAGGAGAGTGCTGACATTATTCTCATATTCTCACGGCCAATGCTGCATCTATTCGGCATCGATCTCTTATGGGAACTCATCGGACACAGTGATAATATACTGTCAACTTAATGTTCCACGCCACAGCTTTATTGACTGGTGCTTACGCTGCTGTTTAAAGATCAATATCCAAATTTGGTGGCATTCTGGTCATTATTTCCAGAGATACAGCACATGTGACAAGGCAGAAGTTGTCCCCTTTTGTAGCCTATATTTTGGGGAGAATCCATGAGCATCAACCAAATAAACGAATTTTGCAATAAAATATTTGTATACATTCATCCATTCCAAAATGATCTACAAGCTCACAAGGCATCATGTGTTGCGTTGTAGATCGGCTATTATCAATGTTTTAATATATTTTTTAAATTATTGAAATGTGGTGAAACTTTTTGAAATGTGGTGAACCTTTTTGAAATGGGTTCAAACTATAAATGAACAAAAAAATGTAATGAATTAAAACCTATAATAAGTCAATACGACATGCCCAAAATAAGGATACCAGGTTAAACAAGGTATGAAGACGATATACATACTGTAGTTGTGCTTTGTTCTACCTCGGGAGTGGGTATCTCAAAAACTGAAGCCTTTTTTGGGGATTTGTTCTTCTAACAGCAGGAGTTGTCTGGGGTCTGCAGGTCTGGGCCAACTCCTGCTGGGGAGATTGACTGTATTTGGCACTCTCTCTTTTTCTTCATAATTCTTGCTGTCTCTCTCAGTCTGTACATCTATCTCCTTATCCGCCTTTCTTCATTCACCTCTGGCTCTGTATCTCACTATGCAGTAAAATCCTCCGTGTTAATTGAACTCTGAGGAGTTTGCTATGTATCCATTGGTGTCTGTATGTCTCTCTCTCTGTCTCTTTTCGTCTCTCTCTGTGTCCAACAGGAGTGAGGTTTGTTATAAGAGTTATGTCTTTCATAATGTGTCATGTTTTTCTTTGGTTATCCATTTATGTTGGAGTTTGAGGTTTTATGATTGTAGTTTGGCTGATTTCTAACCCTGCATTATTGGCTGTATTCGCCTGGTCTCTTTGGACCATGCTTTGTTTTTGCAAAGCTCTGCCTACAGGGCTTGCAGTGTATGGTTTCTTTTTAAATTTTTGAAAAGAAGTGAGCCATCACTCAAAATTATGATGCAGCACTCTGTCTCTGCCTGTCTGGTCTGTCTATCTACCATACTCCACACACACACGCACACGCACACACAGGCACACGCATGCATACGCATGCACACACTCACTCACTTACTCACTCACTCACTCACTCACTCACTCACTCACTTACTCACTGGCCTTTTCTCAATGGTCATTTTCCCATCCTCACGTCCCTCACATGCATGCATCTCTTCCTCACGTTTTAGTTCCTCCCATTTAACAATGCTGTGTACAGATGAGATGAGAGGATGAGATGAGATGATGAGATGAGAGGATGAGATGAGAGGAGATGAGAGGATGAGATGAGAGGAGATGAGAGGATGAGATGAGAGGATGAGATGAGAGGATGAGATGAGAGGAGATGAGAGGATGAGATGAGAGGATGAGATGAGAGGATGAGATGAGAGGATGAGATGAGAGGATGAAATGAGAGGATGAGATGAGTGATGAGAGGATGGAGGAATTGACAGACATTTGGCCACATTTGGCCCTCACAAGTATAGCAATACAAGAACAAACACACACACGCACACACACACGCACGCACGCACGCACGCACACACGCACGCACGCACGCACGCACGCACACACACACACACACACACACACACACACACACACACACACACACACACACACACACACACACACACACACACACACACACACACACACACACACACACACACACACACACATACACACACACACACACACACACACACACACACACACACACACACACACGCGCAAGCACACGCACACACATGCCACATGCTCACACATGTCAGACGAGACAGGAAGAGAGTCTAGGACATATAGGACACAGGAGTAAGTACCATTATGTGACTGCATTACACAATGTATGTGATGCAATAAATCACTGTCAGTGTGCTGGACTCCACAAGCTGAAAGTCAAATGTGCCTAAAAGCTCTCACATACAGCACACATCCTCACTGTCGGCTGGAAGCCTTGTACTGTATGTCCTGTACAAACTGTTACTTTTCAGAAAAAAAAAAAAAAAACTGTCACAAGCTCTTGTTAGTACTTGTCATTGGTACAATATTTATAAAACCCACAGACAGACTTAACCACTTTCACTAAAATATGTATATACATTGTTTATTCAAAAATAGCAGATCTAAAAGGTCACAACGTGTCGCATTGCGACACATGTTCGGCGTGAGAAGCTCCCCATGGCCGACCAACCAACGATCCAATGCCGCCAACTGACGCAACTGTGGGGAGACCCAGTGGGGTGCTGAGCGGTATGGAGCCAGCAACCCAGGCGTCTACAGCCACCGAGAGGGCCAGGGAGTGAGGCGGGTGACTGAAGGAGGTGTCGGGCAGTGCTGCGTACCCAGAGGCAGGGCATAGACTGGCGTGTAATAACCAGCCCCATGCTGTTTTACCTATTAAGCTATTAAGTAGCTGGGAACAGGTCATTCTGGCACTACTTTGTGTTCCGCAGATCGCTGGTGATGGTGTGTGGACGTAGACGTTATCTTGAGGTTTCTTGGTTCTGGCTCCCCACATCAGCCCTCCGGCCTTTTGCACATTTTGTTGTAGGCTAGTCTAGTTACAGTAGATAGTTGGCGTCTTGATTTGTTTTGGGGATTTTAGCTTTTCTTTTGTACTGTTTTAATGGCATTTAGAGGGCTCTACAGCTTATTTAATAAATTAAAGATACTTAACTTTTCTCTCTGTTTCAGTTCCCCCCCAGGTTTTAAATATGAACCTGCGTTGTCATGTTTTTAATGGTTTAAAAGTAGGGTGTCACACACACACACACACACACACACACACACACACACACACACACACACACACACACACACACACACACACACACACACACACACACACACACACACACACACACACACACACACACACACACACACACACACACACTATAATGGATGCCAACTGTGCTATGGATTTTTCCAGCAGTTTTCAGGGCATGGTATGTACTTTGTATGTGCTGGTCTATCAGGAGAAAAATCTATGTACTTTATGTGTTACATACAATACATTGACAGACCACTGTTACACTGAAAATAATCAATCGATTGCCGTGAAACTTTGCACGCACATTGCCACTAGGCCAAGGAAGAAATGCCACCCTACATTTTATCGGCCTTATGGTGGCGCTATAACAGGCTGATTTGCGTTTTTACCTATAACTGGCCCGATCAAGGAGGTCAAAGAAGAGGTACAGGAGGTCAAAGAAGAGGTACAAGGACAACAACGTAAACATCAAAAAGAGCCACATTGAGCTGACCACCAGGGAGGACAAGGCAACAACCAACAGGGTGACCTCTCGAATACCCAACCAGTACCTATCACCCGTGCCCACACTGCACCAAAATACTGTATTTGGCTCGACAATCGGCCTCTTTGCCCACCTGAAGACCTATAAGAAACAAGGACAGTCATAAACGACCCTGAATGACTGCCAATGATGATGGTGGTGGTGGTGGTGTGTGTGTATGTGCGTGTGTCTTTGGCTTGCAAGTCTATTCCAACAGGCAGGGACTGTGGTCAGTATGTCATCCCTCCTGACTTAAGGGCTTTGCACACTGAGTTTGATGTGATTGAATTTGTTTTATTGGTCAAGCAATTTTGACAAAAAAAAAAGACAAACCGTGCCCTCCACTCGTCGGAAGGCAAGTTGGGAGAAGGTGAGCGAGAGGACATAGAAAAATGTGTGTTCATTTTATTTGTGCGAATAAAACAGATTGTGTTTAGAAACAAATCTCACCATGTAGAGGCTCCCCTCCTGCTATCCCACCTTGCATCTTCCCTTATGTCTATCACATAACCTGATAGCACGCATCAAACGTCAGAACATCAACCAATCAGCTGACTTCCAACTACTGTGACATTTGCTGTGATGGTGAGGGGAGGAGGAAATGAACAAAGGGTTTTATTTCCCTTCCTTTTAGGAAATTGCACATCAGTGACAACCAGTCTTTGAAGAAAAAAACAACTAAGCAGCGACTGTACTTCATTAGGAGGGTGAAGAAGGCTGGACTTAGTCATCAGCTTCTCACCCTGGCCTAAAGAGGACTTGTCGAGAGCATCCTCACCAGCGGTATCACGGTGTGGTTTGGTTATGCACTACCCAAGCTGAGGGGAAATCGCTTCAAAGAGTCGTCAAAACTGCAGAGAGAATCATTGGCTCTGATCTCCCTTCCATGGACACACTCTACACAGCGCTGCAGGGGAAGAGCACCGAGCTTCCTCAAGGATCCACACCACCCAGTGACCCAGCTCACCCTCTGTTCCGTGTGGAGGGAGCCGAGGGACTCAGACCTGAGACACCACGGACCAGAGAGCATCTCCACCCACACGTTTCTTTCCCAACCAACGTTTGACTAGTAGCTGAAGGCTTGAACTTGACCTGAACTGAATCATGAACTGAACTGAACTTTTTGTATATTAATGACTTATTTTATTTATTTTGGTAACATAACAGTGTTCAGTATTGGGAGTAGCCTACTTAGGATGCATGTTCTTTGTTGTTGTCTTGTCACATTCTGGTGTGGTGAGAACCCAAACTCAGGACAGCAAGGCATTCAGTGTTCAAAACCCATGATTGGGTCTTTTAATGCAGGTGAATAGAGAAGACATCACAGACAAACAAACATGATGCAAACAATGACTCAATAATGACTCAGAAAAGAAGCCTGGTTACCGAGGCTAAACAATGACTGACTGGGGAACAAGACTACTGCACGCATTACAAATGAGCTACATCTGGGGAAGACATGAATAGAACTATGAAAAGTAGAACATGAACAGAACACATAGAAATATAAGACCTAGATAAGACTGTGACATGTCTGTACCTTTATCTCGTTATATGCTGACCCTGGGAGCTGTGCTACAAGAATATTATGTATTCATGCAAATGGTAAATAAAGTCTCTTGTATCTTGTGATTGATGAATAATGATTCATTCATGACTTGTGTTTATCCTTGACAAGTGGTAAAATGAAAAGAAGGAAAAGTGCCTGACAAATGATGAGTCTAGGGCTGTTTGGACCCATCACAGGTAAGAGTATTAACAGAGAGCTGGAGTCAGTAGTAAAATTGAGAACTGGATCCAGAGTTAGTGAAGAATCGATTATATTCCTCTCCTACGTTTAGGAAAGCATGTGAGAAAATAATGACTTTGGCAAGGCTATACCATGGATGGAAATGGGAAAGAGATACAAGTGAGGGAGAGAAGAGAGACAGATGAAAATAAATAAATAAAATGAAATAGAAAATAAACTAGAAAAAGTGCTCCTCGGAGCACAGGTCTCCGCCAGGTCTGGTAGGTTATTGTCGGCCAACAATATTCGGAATGGATGGAATATGAAAAATCGGACGGATCCGTCTTGATCACTTGACTATAGAGGTGTATTTATTTATTTAATTGTAGTTTTTTATTTATTTTATTGTGGATTTTGTTTATTTCATAGTGGTATTTATTTTAACATTTTTGGACCTATTGACTTCCATACAGAGGACTGAGACAAACTGTACAGAGATGACCACTTTAACCCCAGCATCCGTATTCTGCGACGAGTGGAGTGAAGAGCCGGGTTTAAAAACTGGGAGACTAATGAACTGATGGCAGGCAGGTGCGTAGCTGCATGGCGAGAATGAGGAGACTGGGAATAGAGGTGAGCCAAGTGGTTAACTGGAGCCAAACCTACGCCTACAAAGACAAACACTGAAAACACACAGCACTGCCTGGCTCTGTGACAGTACTTTAAGTGGTTAAGTTAGAGTGGAAACCAGCCCATGCAGTGGTCAATTTCATATAAAATGTTTAAACTGTGCCTCAGTAGAGTTTAACATAGTTACTCAATGAGTTGAAAAGGAAGAAGGAGTCGCACAATTTGTAGCCACAATGCAATGCTGGTTTATTAAATAACACTCAACCTGCTCTAACTGAGAGAGAGAGAGAGAGAGAGAGAGAGAGAGAGAGAGAGAGAGAGAGAGAGAGAGAGAGAGAGAGAGAGAGAGAGAGAGAGAAACATGTTGAATCAAAACTCCAGCAGTTACGTTTCCCTTCTTTCTGCAGTGCAGAGAGAGAGAAAAGTATCTCTGACGGGCCACTCGTTAAAATAAGAATACATACATAACAGTATAGGAAAGAGAGAGGGGGGGGGGGCAAGATCGATAGAGAGAAAAGAACGTGGAGGACAGAGCTACAGGGAAATAAGAGAGAGAACAGATTGAGAGAGAGAGAGAGAGAGAGAGAGAGAGAGAGAGATAAGCTTCCCACTCATGAAGTAAACCAACAACTTCCTTCTTAGAGGACTGAGAGAGAGAGAGTGAGAGAGTGAGAGGCATACAGTAAACAACCAGTCAGGCAGACAAAGACCCACATCTGCATCGATGGGGAGCATTTGAAATGGACAGAGCAACAGTCAGACGTATAACAACTGTCAGAAGGAACTGGAAGTATGGAACAGGAAAAAAAAGACTGAAAGAAGGATAGGTAGATATACACATAGACAGAGAAACAGAGAGCATTTGGTAAAGTGAGACAGAGAGCCATTGAGGGAGACAGTGAAACAGAGAGCAAAACTGAGAGAAGCAGAGAGAATAGGGACAGACAGGATTTGGAAAGGACATTGAAAAACAGGGAAGGAGACAAATTGAACGAGACAGAGATGCAGTCCAGCAGTGGATTAGTCTAGTTGCCCACACTGGAGCAAATTAGAATCAGACATGATTATCTCCCCCAAATGGAGCCAAATGCGATTGCTTATTCAGACCAGGTCTGTGGTGCCTGAAATCAATTACACACATTTGGACCAGGTATTTGATTGCCTAAATCTATTGTTTTGGAATAATGCACAAGTAAATAAAACAGCAGTGAAGGCATCCAACCTGTCGTGATTAATAAAATTGATCTGCCACAATATTTGTCATGGTTTTGAATATGGATTGTGTGAGAAACAACACATAAACAGCATTGATTGAGAAAGGGATACATGGAGATTTGGGCTGCCATAAATGTCTTTACAGAGCTTGAAAGTTGATATCATAGTAAGTGTGTGTGTGTGTGTGTGTGTGTGTGTGTGTGTGTGTGTGTGTGTGTGTGTGTGTGTGTGTGTGTGTGTGTGTGTGTGTGTGTGTGTGTGTGTGTGTGTGTGTGTGTCGTTCAAGCTTGTGTGGGCGTTTGTCTAAGTGCATGTGCGAATGTACAGTACACACATACAGTACATATTTGATTGTGTGCACATGCACATACGTACACAGTGTGTGTGAATATTTGCGCACATACATAAGCAGACTAAGCACAGTGAAATATTTAACTCTGAGGCTAGGGTCAAGTGTGTGTGTGTGTGTGTGTGTGTGTGTGTGTGTGTGTGTGTGTGTGTGTGTGTGTGTGTGTGTGTGTGTGTGTGTGTGTGTGTGTCGTTCAAGCTTGTGTGGGCGTTTGTCTAAGTGCATGTGCGAATGTACAGTACACACATACAGTACATATTTGATTGTGTGCACATGCACATACGTACACAGTGTGTGTGAATATTTGCGCACATACATAAGCAGACTAAGCACAGTGAAATATTTAACTCTGAGGCTAGGGTCAAGTGTGTGTGTGTGTGTGTGTGTGTGTGTGTGTGTGTGTGTGTGTGTGTGTGTGTGTGTGTGTGTGTGTGTGTGTGTGTGTGTGTGTGTGTGTGTGTGTGTGTGTGTGTGTGTGTGTGTGTGTGTGTGTGTGTGTTTTGAGTTGACTATTAAATGCATAGGTCTGACTCTGACTCCCATTAGGATACAGGCTATTGATCAGGTTGCCCTTCCAGTCTTTATTTTGACAGCTGTGATGCTGTTTGAACCACAGATCGGTTTTCATGGCCATCTAATGAGGATTTGTGAAGTCCATGTCCAGACAGACAGACAGACAGACATGAGCATACATGCTAAGGGGCAAAACGTGTTAAGTACCACAAACAAATAACAGAAAAAAAGTATACATTTATTATAAGGAGAGTTAGGAATAGAGAAACTGAATAGAAAACTAAATCTATTCATAGAAACAAAAGAAAGCATAAATCTTCGGGAAAGCCAAGGCCAAAACCAAAACAACAAACAAAAACTCCACCCTACCTGAAAAGAAATGGAACTAACCTACATCATCTCAAACAAAAACAACAATCTTACCTCCCCAACTAAACATAAACAGAGTCAAAAGGGGGAATTAAAAGAAGTGGCTGCACACTTCTACCAAGCTTCCCTTATTAAGCACACTTTAAAGCACCATTATTCGGACTGGCCCAATTATAACTAACCCAACCCTATCCCTAAACCTATCCTCACACTAACCTAATGTTTGTGGGACTACTGGGATGATGGCATAATGGGAGGTCAGAATTATGAGCGGACTCATAAAGATATGTGGCACACAGCCATAAGGATACAGCAAAAAGGAATGTGCGGTAGCGACAACAAAGAAGGGTCCACTCCAGACTCCAGCGCACAGGGTGACGGAAGGCTATAATGCTGAAGTGAAGCTCTTCTCAGTATCTTATGCTGGGTTGGTTGATTGAGGATGGGGCCCAGGTGTGTCCCCAATCTCCACTGCCAGTCTAACCCCCAATCACCATGTAGCTAATCTCTCAA
Organism: Gymnoscopelus braueri; assembly: GCF_963280865.1. Lineage (NCBI taxonomy): Eukaryota > Metazoa > Chordata > Actinopteri > Myctophiformes > Myctophidae > Gymnoscopelus > Gymnoscopelus braueri. Next base: position 27,770,200 of record NC_137622.1, read on the forward strand.
GAACAGATTCTGCTCTGCGTTGGAATCTGTCGTGAAGGTTCGTCATAACGTGTACGCACTGTGTGGGCGTGGGCGTGCCTTCAGATCAGGAAGCAGGCAGCGCTTTACCCAATCAAATGTAGTGGGCGGGATTTACGTGTCCGCTGATTCTTCCCTACTCGAAACAAGCCGAAACTAATTTAACAATAGCGTCCGCGGAGCAGACAAAACCACGGAAAGATATTCACATTTTAACTTGCTCTTTCATCATAGAAACAAGTGGGCTTATAACCAAAACGATCCATGTTCTCTGGGAGAAGTGGTGTTGGTGTTCCGTGTAGAAATATTGTTAGTGGGAATGAAAACATAGTCGCACCACCCGGAAGTGGAGCGTGAAGGCAGACTAAAACCCCGGTTTCCTTGCGCACAGGTGCTGCGTCGTCATTGTCCCAGAGCCAGTGAGAGATAGTACAAACAGCAGAGGGCGCTGTTTTTCTTTCTCACTGGTTCTGGGTTCCCAGATTGCCATGTAGCAGACACACGCACACACGCACACACACACACACTGCATAAAGTGTATAAAGTCTGCAGTCCCACGTTATTTGCAGTGCAGTGGTTTGCAGGCACAGAAAAATTTATAGTAGATCTCTGACAGGAAAAAAAGCTGAATTCAGTCTAGCATTCTCCCTTGGCCTGACATTTAAGAGCTATTGCCTTTTGCATTAGAGTGCAGTGATGTGCTCTCTATTCTAATGCAATACACATTAGACATAAATATAGTCCCAATGCTTTTCCTTCTGAAGGTGATTGACCATGGTCTAGGGCAGTGGTTCTCAAAGTTTTTAATGTCAAGTACCCCCAAATTGATATATATTTTGGCCACGGACCAACATCCGAAAATGTTTTGAGCCAGCGACCCCCAGAGGAAAAGATTTGAGTTAAAAATGTTCACTTTAAAATATATATTTATATTCAAAGATTTGCACAAAATATATCTGCTATTTTTGAATAGCATAAGTATAAGATATGGTTGAAGTGGTTAAAATTATTATGCTATATCAACACATTTTGCTGGGTACCCCCTGGTACCCCCCCAAGGACCCCTGGGGCTACCCGGACCCCACTTTGAGAACCAATGGTCTAGGGAGCATAAGAATTACATACAGCCATACGGAGGACCCTGTATGGCTTTATGTACATTTTGAGTCGAGTTCAGTGCCCGACTCCACGAAGTCTGTTACTTTTGCCAGATTACTTTTCTGTTGTTGACACTAGCAAGTAAGTACAGGCTAGAGTCAAATGATTTCTCCCTGAAATGCAGGACAACTGGGTTTAAGTGGTTATGGTCATTACACACCAGGGGCGTTTTCTTGTGCTATTAATTGTCTCCGCCAGGCCGATAGGCATGGCGAGAGAGTATGTTTTCCCCCCCGTCCGTCCGTCCGTCCGTCCGTCCGTCCGTCCGTGTGTGTGTGTGTCCGTCCTTCTGTCTGTGACCAGCTAATCTCCGCCACCGTTGGCCCGGTTGCTGTGAAACTGCGCACACACACTCCCTGGATACCACAGAAGAACCTCTGCCCCACATTTTTCAGATCAGCCTGTCATAGCGCCACCATGAGGCAGACTTTTGCAAAACATATTTTTTGCTATTACTCCTACAGATTTTGTCCAAAAACCACGCAAATCGGTACACAGTATCTCTATAGCCATGTGATCAACACGGATCTGTCTGATTTTCCATATTCCATCATGATTGGCTAAAATTGGCTTCCAAAGTTTACAGGATTGGTACATTTTGAACAAAATGCCTCAAATCATGAACGCAGCATGCGATTTCCGTGAAATTTTCCACAGAGATTCCCACTTGGCCCAGGAAGAAATGCCACTTGAAAACGTTCACATCAGCCTCATGGTGGCGCTATAACAGGCCGATTCATATTTTTAGCTATAACTGCACCAATCTGTGTGAAACTTTGCACGCACACTCCCTAGAGGCCAAGGAAAAACCTTTGCCCTGCATTTTTCACATATACCTTTTAGAGCGCCACCAGGAGGCTGAGTTTTGTAATACACATTTTTTGCTCTTACTCCTTCAGATTCTGTCCAAAAATCACGCAAATCGGTATACAGTATCTCTATAGTCATGTGATCAACATGGATGTGTCCGATATTTCATATTCCATCCGACTTGGCTAACATTGCCTTCCAAAGTTTGCAGGATAGGTCCCTTGTGAACAAAATTCCTCAAATCATGAACGCAGTGTGCGATTTCCGTGAAATTTTGCACGCACATTCCCACTAGGCCGAGGAAGAAATGCCACCCTTTTCACCTTGGCCTGTAGACCAGCAGGTCTAATTTAGCAAAACACATTTTTGGAACAAAATGCCTCAAATCATGAATGCAGTGTCCGATTGTCGTGCAAGGCCTAAGAAGAAATGGCACCCTTTTCACATTGGCCTATTATAGCGCCACCAGGAGGCCACAATAATCTACCTGACCTGGCGGAGACTTATGCTCCGAGGAGCACTTTTTCTAGTTAATTTTGTTGTTGTTTGTGTCATGAGCACATTCACACAAATGCAAATATTACACGGTGATGAAGCAACTTAACGACTTAAAGCCGCACTATGTAACTTTCCTCTTCTACCCCGGATTTGAACCCGGTTTCCTGCGCTGATATTTTTTACCATTTGAGCTGATAGAGCCGGCCTGCTTGCTCTGGGGATAAATTGAATCTTGACCTTCAGGTCAGAATTCATGTCAGATCCTGTGTCTAGGTGAGACATGACCTTTGACATGATCTAAAAGTCTCAATAGAAGGGCAGGGAGACATACAGACCATACAGATTGAGCAAAATTATTCATTAAAGAAAAGTTACATAGTGCCGCTGTAAACCCTCTATTCTTAGTAAAACGGACCTGAGTTACAACTCTACTTGGACCACTTTTTTGCCGTCTACACCAGATCTCTTAACCTGTATGAATGGGAGATCAACTATAAGAATAGTTTTGATGCAAAACATTCGGTGTCGAATAGTTTGTATTTCTGTATATATATATATTTTTGCCACGCCCCTGGTGACTCTGAAGACCTTTCGGAAACTTTTCACCGGCGTGACAAGCATGCAGTGGTGGAAAGTAACTAAGTAGGTACTTTTGCGATGCGACACGTTGCGAGCTTGTAGATTTTGTATTTTCAAAAATAGTTTTCTAAATTTGGAAACATTCTGCACGAGTACTTTTACTTTTGGTACTTTAAGTACATTTTGATGCTAATACTTTTGTACTTTTACTCAAGTAAATTTTGAATACTGAACTTTTACTTCTAACAGAGTAGTTCTACATTGCTGTATTGCTACTGTACTTTGAGTACTTCTTCCACCACTGCAAGCATGCATGCCGTTATTGAGGCTGTGGGTGCGTGCCACAAGGAGACATGACACTGGGATTATTGACACCTCTTTAATCATTAATTAGCCTTCATCAGAACTGTCACATAGCAACAGAAACAAAGTAATACACATTTCAGCTCCCTGCGAGGGAAGCCTGTATTTTGTAAGTTAAACTTTTACATGAAAATACCCATTTTAGTCCAACAAAATAAATACTGAGGAGTTTATTTGCATTTCTTTTTTTCTTTTACAAAAGCTGTCTTTTTGTTTAATTTTGACAGTATGTTTGGAATTATTCTGTACATACTGTACACATTCATGCTGTAAGCTGCAGCTGTAAATGAATAGATGCTTAAAAAAAGCCTGGGATGACAATGAGGGAGTGACAGAAAGGACAGAAATGATGTTGAATGCAACTAAGGATTACACGTTAAACTTCCATAGTATACAGGTACAGTAAGTCCCATGCATATTGGGCCATTATGCTGCACCTATCCTGCATTAGAAGTGTCATTCTTTAGGCCTACTGCCAAAAAAAGTGAATGCTCCAAAATCAAAAGCAGTCATTCCACCAGTCAAAATTTGAGTATTTGCATTTCAGTACCAACGGCTGTTCTGTGTATGTGGGCTATAAAATGAAAGGTTAAAGGACCTCAAGTAGTCTACAAAGTACCTCACAACCAGTCTCAGAATGCCACTAATGGCCACGGTTTCTGATTCAGATGTCTAAGATGAATGAGAATGTTACACTGCGGGGAGAGCCACGGGGTTGATAGATGCTAATAGAGGACACATGTCATGCAGTGAAGGCTTTTATCTAACCATGTGACTTTGCTACAGACAGAATTACATTTTGAGAATGGCTGGTCCTACTGGGATTGGAACATTAACCAGCACGGCTGTCATGCCCTACCCAGTGACATAGATATGAGATAGGACCATGGGCATGCTTTATTCTGAGGGACCAATTGTTACAGAATGCATTTAAAGACATTGCCTAATGCCTATTAATAAATGTTTTATATTAATATGACAAGAGTCTAATAATGGTGTGGTTTCCCTGTGCAACCTGTAGCTATGGATAATATGTTAGCATATATTGTATGCTTTGTTCACAAACTGCACACCTTATATGCCATATAAGGTGTGCAGTTTGTGAACAAAGCACCAGTGATTGCTAACGTGCTAAAGTGAGCTTTGCTAATGTTGATCACATGCTACGGAGATTGGCCTTGTGGTTTGCTATTATGCACGTAGAATTATGAGGTGAGCCGTATTTGGCAAAGCTTTTGGATCGCTGTAATTGGTCTATTTTTGTGCAGACAGAGATAGATACCTTTCGCTGCACCACACACACAAAAAAACAACAACCTCTGGGCCTTCATGCCTCTAGCTGCACCTGAATGTTTTCCAGAATCCTCTTCATAGACTGCGACTTAATTTATGAGCTTGAGACAAATGGGAAAAAAATTATATAAATGCAATTTGAAAATGACAGTGACAAGGCAGTGACAAGTGTAATTGATTGCACAATACAATCTTTTGACATTCCAAACATCAAGACCCTTTTGAAAAATTGACAACAGGGACCTGAATAAATCTGTCTAGGCAGCTCAAGGCAAAAATAACTCTCAGTTCTCTCATCTGACCCCGCCTCCTCAGAGGTCTCCTTCTGTAGTCTGAGCAGCAACTCCGTCCAATGAGTGATGGACAGGTTCCGTTCAGAAATTAACTAATGAACCAATGAGGATGATTCAGCCATCTTAAATCAGACCCTCACAGGAGGGCAGAATGCTCTAGCATCATGAAGTAATAAAAGACACAAAAATATATTTCACTTGGTTGAATGCTTGTCCAATTTGGGATCAATGAGTTCTCAATCCTACATTATACAGGCAGTGCATTTGATTCTTGAAATATATATTCTTGCCCCCCCCCAAAAAAGCATACTTTGCCTTTGTGCTGTAGTCATTGTAATAGTTTTAAAAAATGGTGTTTCACACTCTCTTTGTCTATCCTTTACATTTATAACATTGCACACACAAGCGTGCACACAGCCGCACCAAAAATACACACTGCCCAATGGTAAAGGTTCCAGGCTACCCAGATGTAATAGAAATGGTACCCATGGGAGTATGTGGCAAGTGCACATTATGAGGTTCACAAAGTAAAAAAAAATAAACAACGAAAAAAATTATTCCTAACCAGGGCACAGGGTCTGCATCCTTTTATAGTCACAGAGTGGAAAATCTAACGACACTGTTATCTTCAAAGAAATCAATGCTTCTAAGGTTTACTGACAATATGGACATGATTGCTTATTGAGGCTTAAACTGCCGATTTTAAGGACTTGGCACAGCTGTGTGGTACAGCGCATATTTTAAATCTTTCCTTTGCCTTCTGTCCTTACATTAATGAAAGTGTGTCAGTAAAAGGTGTTAGCCTGAAGAACAGAGGGAAACCAAGAGGGGATAAGATACTGTTAAACCCTTTCCCCATAAAAATATATAACATATTATTTACATTTTCTTTTTAATATACATTGGGCAGATTTTAAATGAAAACAAAAGGAGACAAAATATAGTTTTAGGCTTCAAGCCATTTGCTGTCGTATAGGCTGTGCAGAGATGGAGAGAAACACATATGAACATTTGAAAACATTTGGAAACATCTTCCATTATAAATAATTCATGATCCAATTTGCATTACAATTGGAGTATAAAAACAAAATGAAACACACATTTTGGACTTGAGCTCAATCTAATGATTATACAGAGGGTACAAAACATCAGGATCACCTGCCGTGTGAATGGCCCAGAGCAAGTTCATTTATTAAATGCACCTCAGTTGTGAAGGGCAGAAGTAGAGTGGAAATACCAGCTTGAAGAATAATTTGGGTCTGTCATACTTGAGAGGACTATAAGACATAGGTCTTGCAAAAGGGTGCAACTTCCAACAATTGCAAGATGATTCTAATATTTTGTACACTCAGAATTTAATTCCAAATGGGAAAATAAAGACCAAGTAACTTCAAATCTCATTAATTATAATCTTTAGAGCACTGGAAATAACAGCTGAGAATAAATACTCTCTTATACTTGAATATGACATTGGTTCCTAAACAGACCATAAACTTCAGCACAAATAATTATGCCCTACAGTTATACCTTTGATCTTATACATATTAATAACACATAACACATCTCTCACAAAGTCTGTAATTCACATCCCATCGCTGAATTTACCTTCATTAAATCACAAAAAAGTGCTAGTGCTTCAATTATGGAAGAGGTCACAGTTTGAAGGAATCGCTTAGAAAAAGGAAACATAGGAACAAAAAAAGGACAAATATAATATACTTTCATCGTTGTATCATGAAATATAGGGAATTACTTCACCTACATTTACGTATATTCTCCTACAGTACTGTCAGTTGGTGCCGAAAACTGTAATTTGTACCCTTAAATATCTCCGCAGAGATCAGTGAAACAGGAAACTCTCGCTCCTCAAAAGGCCTATGTGAGTGCTTGTCAACATGTACTCCATGCACAGTAATTCAGTATAATGGAAAGGCTTGTCACTTTCTGTGAGAAAAAATACCCCACTCCTCCTCCTCATGGCTCTTCGAGCTGAGGGGAAAGAGACAGAACATCTGATGGACTATCTGTATTTCCCACGGCGCTGGCCAGCAAGCCACAGTGGGCATGTACAGTACAAGGCCAAATTCAGGACAGTCATGATGAGCTGCAATGGTGCATGTGTGAAGCAACAGCACTGCACCTTGGGCTTCAACGTATTCATACTTGCGAACATGGATTGGTTTGTCTAGGAGTTACAAATACACACACACACACACACACACACACACACACACACACACACACACACACACACACACACACACACACACACACACACACACACACACACACACACACACACACACACACACACACACACACACACACACACACAGTCTGTGTTTGACTGAGCGCCCAAACCCTTGCCCTTGAATTATGTGCCGGTTATCTATTTGTCTAGTACTATTGTGAGGATTGTTGCCATGGATTGTGTATCTGGGTGGAAGTGTCACCAGAACCAATGAGTGAGTATGTGACACAGCAAGCTGCCCGGGGAGCACTCTTTTTGGTCTTTTCATGCTGGTGCATCAGTTCAAAGCCATGGTTTGCTGATTAGTTGATTTGAAAGGACTGTTCTTCTTCCTATGCAAACCATGTAAAAAAAAAAGCTTTGGCCAGAGGACTTCTGCTCACTACCTTGCTGCTGGCGTGCTTTTATTTGTACTTTTGTGAAACCCACTGGACAGTATTTTAACATGCTGCCATGCCGTGTGCTCTATAAAAAATTGATAAAGCGATTGAACAAAAAGAAAGCCGAGTTAGGCAAACTGCCATTTGGACTGAGCACAGAAGACAGGAGGACATTTTGAAAAGCATCTGCAGTATTAATCTTCTCTGTGGAGTGTTCTATCATCATAGTGTTTCATGGTCAGTAATTCATCTCTTGCCAGGAACCGCAGCATTTGAAGGCCTGTTGCCTTTTGAATTAACTTCAATGCTTGGGGCCATGGATGGCTGGGCTCTACACAGAGGAAAGGAATCCGAGGTTATTTCAGACTTAAGTGAAAAGGACATTGTTTGCGGCTACAGGTGAACCTTGGCTCGAGTGTTCTACTATCTGCATCTCAACGATGTCCTTAGAGTTTAAAGATGGTTTATGAATGCAAACAATCAGAGAGAGTTCCAGCCCATTTTCTGATCCTGCCTCCAGGATGAAGACACTATGGGGAAAACAGGAATGTCACGATGGCTTTTGGAAAGAGTGCGGTGTGGAATAAGTCAGTGGTTCTCAACCTTTTACAAATCACGGCCTACTTGAACTTGATCTCAGAATCGCAGCGAAGTGTTCACATGGGTGGGCCACGGCATTTTCAGAGCATGTTTATTTTAGAAGTCAATCAATCGATTGACTTCCGGCTTGGACGAATGGAACTAAAATAGTATACTTATAGTTCCTATTTATTGGTATCACAAAGAAAACTCATTTTTTTAAGGTCTTAAAGAAAAAATATATATTTGTCTTTTCTTTTTACATTATTCTTTTATATGAATGTTATCATTACAATCTTAGTGTTTTGGCAATTATTTGGGGGCCCACTTGTAACACCCTCACGGCCAACCAGTGGTCCCCCAGCCCACAGGTTGAGAGTCACAACCTCATTAACTCTTAAGGTATGCTGGCATATTGTACACACATACAATCTCACAGGTATTCTTATGGGTTATGTTGGCCCCCATGTGGGTACTGTAGTTAAATAAGCTCACACATGCACGCACACACACACACACACACACACACACACACACACACACACACACACACACACACACACACACACACACACACACACACACACACACACACACACACACACACACACACACACACACACACACACACACACACACACACACACACACAAAATAGATGCATGTAGTGGGGTGCTGATTGTGTCAAATCCATGGTAATGCACTTTAAAGGCTGAGGTCAAGCCTTTCTGACTTCCCTTCCTTCTTTCGGCTTACTTTTAGAGACTTAGTGAAGCTCACAAAACTTCACAAAGAGACATGGGACGTGTTCTGTTATTTAGGTTGTGACTGTGAGTAAAGGCTAAGACACTTAAGGGGGAGGGGGGGGGGCTTATTGAAATGCAGTGTTGGAGAATAATGTGTGCATTAAGCACTGACTCCTTTGATCAATAAAGCTTATTTGAAAAGTACATTTTGGCAAAATTATAACACTATAGTTTTGTGAAGGACATCTTTATAAAAGGAAATCTGAAAATCTATATTCCTTTTTTTTTGCTTCATTGAGCATCGGAAAACAACAAAACAAACAAAACAAACACAACAGGGACCGTCTTGTTATCTTCCAAAAAACGGGTCCATATTACATCATGGACAAATAACTTTGGCAACGTCATTCACCTCCAGACAGTCGGTAATCACATCCCCCTGCTTTGACTGTTAAACACAGAGATGGTCTTTTTGATACCCACTCACGTTGACGCTCCACCACTATCCCTGATGGCAGCAAAGACAATCGCCACACTCTCCCAAGGACATCCGACTGGGATATCAATCAAACACAGGGCCAACAAACCCAACAGGTCTGTACGTCAGAACTGCTGATCCACTGGACACTCCAATTTCTGATTTGGACTGGCCAGCTCCATCTCTGTGGGGCTGCATCACAGAAGGGAAGGGGACATTTTACAACTGCCACCATTCCAAGGCTAGATCAGACAGAGAGCCAAAATCAGCGTCCCTGTGTCCTCCTGCTGCTCCTTGCTTGTCCTTCTATGGCCATTCTGGGTGAGTTTCAGAAGCCAGCTTTGGACACCAGACCCTTTTTGAGCGCCGGTAATGAAGTTTTGCCCACATTTCTGGTTTGCAGACTTTGGGACACAGTCATAAAGTTAGGTGTCCAGGGTCTCCAGACAGAGTTTTGAATGCGTTTGGTTTGCAGGAATTTCAGTCCTGGACGTCAGGCCAGGCTGCGGTGCATTTCCGTCCACGTGCAGTTGTGGCGTGCATTGATGGCGATGGTGGTTGTTGGGAGACGAGACGGAGGAGTTGGAGGGCTGTCATAAGCAGGACTCGTGGGACTCTGTGTCGGTCTGCAGACATACCTTCTCCTGTTCCGGGTGTTTCCCGTTGTGAAGCACAGAATACCTGGATGACAGAGAGAGACAGACAGAAAGAGAGAGAGAGAGAGAGAGAGAGAGAGAGAGAGAGAGAGAGAGAGGTTGGTCAAGTGCAGTCAAATGAAACTTTACGTGTGCAGCTAATTTCATACACAGGAAAACTACTGTGCATGTAGGAAATACATACAAAATATAAAACAAGTGGACATTTCTGCACAAATTAAAGAGTAGAGCAAGCACAGGGTTGGTGGCAGAATATGAACCTGTTTTGGGGTAAAAGTGCAAGCGTTGTCAATGGCCATAAGTGATAAGGAAGAGAGAGAGGTGTGTGTGTGTATGTGTGTGTGTGAGTGTGAGTGTGAGTGTGAGTGTGAGTGTGAGTGTGAGTGTGAGTGCGTGCGTGCGTGCGTGCGTGCGTGCGTGCGTGCGTGCGTGCGTGCGTGCGTGCGTGCGTGTGTGCGAGAGAGAGAGAGAGAGAGAGAGAGGGGGCAGAGATAAAGAGAGGAAAAGGAGAACAAGGTGAGTGAACTTCAGCTGAGTGTTCAATTAACCTCCTGCAACAGCCACTTGAAAGGCAAAAAAAAGCCAAGGGTCTGCCTATATGTATGAAATACATTAAAATCCAGAGTGCTATCCAGGTCACTTTTTACACTTTCAAGGATTGCATGCCACAATACTTTCTTCAACACAGTCCGGACAAAAAAACGAAGTCCTCATTACAAGCCCTGATATTGGTCTACTAGTGATGATACTCAAGCATAAATAAAAAAAAACTAGGAGCTTGACCAACACATGAAGAACACATTAAAGCAGCACTATGTAACTTTCCTCTTCTACCTGGTTTCCCGCTTAAGTGCTGACATTTTTTACCATTGAGTTAATATAGCTTGCTTGGGGATAAATTTAAACTTGACCATCAGGTCCAAATTCGTGTCAGATCCTGTGTCTAGGTGAGACATGACCTTTGACACGATCTAAATGTCTCAATAGAAGGGCATGGAATCAAAATACAGCCACCCCAATTGTACAAGTTATATTTTATTAACATACTCTACCAAATTAAATTGTATTCATAAAAAAAAAGTTACATAGTGAGGCTTTAACTTTTAATACCGTATACTGAAAGTTGTACAATCCTGTTTCTTTCAACCAAGAAACATTGTCATAATTAAATCCTTATTAACATCTCAAGATATATAAAAACTAATCATTGAGGTTTTTGTTTCCTCCCATCTTGACTACTGTAATTCACTGTTCACCATCCTGACTTGCTCCTCTGTATCACCACTCTAGTTAGATCAAAATGTGGCGACCAGAATCTTAACACACAACGCCGGTCACACAATACACCAGTACTTGCTGCATTACACTGGCTTCCCATTGATTGCAAAATTATTTTAATCGCATTAAAATCACCTCATGGGCTGGCCCAACATTACTTATCTGAATTACTGTGCTATCAGGACACATGAGACCACTCATGTCTTCTAACTGTCCAACAATCTAGGCTAAAAACTAAGGGTGACCAAGCCTTCACAGTAGCCCCTAATCTTTGGAATCACCCTCCCCTGGCAATCATTTTAAAAGCGGCTGAAACACATTTGTTTTGCAAGCACTTTATCTTGTAGCTGTGTTTGCCTTCTGCCCAAAATTTTAACTCTTGTTTTGAGAGGCCATAAAATGTACCTTACCTTACTTATACAGGACCAAGACCTCTGGCTAAACATTATATATCTGCACTTCTCTTCAAGTGAGAGAAATGACGATAATCTTAAAATGAGGCAACCTTTGGACCAACCTATTCTTGACCCAATGCACTGCAGTGTTGTAAACTCATAATTCACTTAATCAAAGCCTTCATAGCATTCCCTTGATGAAATAGAGTCATTAATGCATAAAGTACATTGTGGAAAAGCTATTGTGCAGCCTTGGCGTGGGAGGGTGATGGAGAGATGCTGTCAAAGCTGACCGCCTTGTGACATCTCTTACGAGACGTAAGTGGCACGTGAATAAGAGATCATAAAAGGCTAATAGCAGAGACAGACACAGAGACTGTAACCTGACCATATAAAAAGGGCTATTAATGGGATCTGCTTTAGTGGTTTACACTTCAATGTAAAACCTACAGGCCGTGGATGTGGGCAAAAATGACATTATTGTGCATGTACCGAATGTAAAAACACATGTTCTTTCAAATGACTGAATTGAATTCACTTAAATTTCAATTTGCACAAGGTTACAAGGTTTCTACGGCATGATGATTGTGTGGTAAATGAATTTCAGATGTTCAGCTAATTCAATCAGAAAAGCTATTCCATGTTGATGAAACAACATGTGGTGCCAATGGAGGGTGAAAAAACAGCAATTCTTTACGTAAAAACCAAAGAGGCATATACTGTATGACACTCAGCTAATATGTTAAGTTCAATCATTTAATGTAGCTATATATAATTTAGCTCCGACACATTAACTAATTCAGCCCAGCAATTACAGTATAAGTTGACAAAGAAAATGTAAAAAACAAACACATGTGACAAAGAGGGATCTTTAAATCCAATGATATGTAATTTGTGCTAAAAGAATAAACATGTGATGTTACTGCCATTACAAAATGTAACACAGCTATTTTCATGAGCCGTAAAGACTTTCTTAAAGTATAAAAGAGAAAGCCATTTGGCAGTCATGATACGACATGCTTGTATAGTCTGGCCCTAATTACATTTGAAAGAGGGGAATGCTTGGCTGTGGCATACAGTAGTAGTCCTATGTTTGTGTGTGTGTGTGTGTGTGTGTGTGTGTGTGTGTGTGTGTGTGTGTGTGTGTGTGTGTGTGTGTGTGTGCGTGTGCGTGCGGGCGTGTGTGTGTACGTGTGGCCTCCGAACCGCAACTACAGGTCTGTATACGGACTAAAACCATTAAGAGCTGTTTATGCAAACACCCTGACCAAAGACAATTCCTGCTGACAAATTAACCATGACATTTACCTACGCTCAGAAAGCCTGTAATGGTAAGAGGCTTTTCAAAGGGAAACATGCTACAATCTTTCACTCGAGCAGAACCCAAAATTGCTTACATCTTGTGGTATTTAACCCTGTGCATGTGTGTGTGTGTGTGTGTGTGTGTGTGTGTGTGTGTGTGTGTGTGTGTGTGTGTGTGTGTGTGTGTGTGTGTGTGTGTGTGTGTGTTTAAGACACAGTATGACTGCCTCTGACCTCTATCCACTGACCTGCTCAACCATTATTCAAATTTATTTGACCTGAATGGGATATTTGGTTCGTGTTCCGAATAGCTTTACCATGAACAGTTCATGGTAAAGCTAGTATGTGCTAGTCGAATAAATAAATACTGAAAAGGCCTCAGGGCATATGAAATGAAAATGAAAAATGCTGCAAATGACCAGGCCTGGGGTGGTGAGTTTATCAGTTACAGCTGAGCAGGTTTACAGCCCAAAGAATAAATGAGAATTTCAGCCTGAATGTAGCCTGCTGTGTGTATATTACAGTAAACATATGCATTGCTTAAGCTGCCATTTTGAAATCCAGGCCCGTCTCTTTTGAAATAAACAACATCTTAACAAAACTATGGTGGCCCTGAGGGTCAACAAAACATTTCACAAAACAGAAGAGCATTTCAGGAAATACATTTCACAAACACAGTTGAGAAAACAAAACAGCATTTCAAAAAGATCCCTTAAAATAATAGTAACCACATGAACCCTAGCATCCCTATTCTGTTTTACTCTATGTACACGGCAGGGCTGTCAAATAAATAATCACGCTTTGAATAATCGTCAGCTTTGGGGGTAAAATGCGCAACCAATTGTTAAAACATACATTTGTTCTACCGCCCAATGTTTTATAGTGTCAATTCAATCAAAGCATTGTGTGCTGATGGTCTTTGATACACCACTGCAGACTGCACAGCCAACGTTAAGTCTGAAACACTTCCGTCACACTGTCACATGACACTAGTGACATCACCGTTGAAACCGTGCATATCTATGATCTTTGTTCTAGCCTTTTCAACCAGCCTGGAGCATACTGTACATCCATGCTCCGGGTCGCTGTCACTGAAAGCTGAATTGTTTCGACAACGAGAGGTGAAAGCCGAACAGGTTCGTTGATCGGGCCAACAAAGTTGAACCAACAACCTCCATGGGTACAAGCCCCGCTCCTCGGACCTGGATCATTTCACTGCTGATGTGTTGGATACAGGTTAGCTAAAATGACCCTTGCCATCCTGTACAATTCTGCCCCCCTCTCTCTCATCCTGTCCTTCATTCCTGACAGTGGCGTAACGCAGAATCGCGGGGCCTCCCCGCGGGAGTTTCACGTGAGGCCCACGTACGCGCGCGTGCATGTGCGTGCACAATTTCGGGTCTAATTCGGTTATATTTGACCAATATAAATCAACTTTTTTCTTTTTTTCTGGTGGCCCCCCCGCACCGCATCACTTGCTGTCCCTCAGTTACGCCACTGATTCCTGACCACATTAAATGGACATCCATCCTCTGCCCCTCTCCATCTGCCAGCAGGCATGTTGGATCAGATGTTTAAATCCAACAACCATGCACAATAACTGCCTGGCACCAGATCGTATGCCCTGCTCCCATATTATTTAGCCTGTAAAAATAAGTCACTGAATCAACATAATTTTTTTGTCATTTTTGAGTAAATATTTGAAGTTTTTCAGAAAACTTTTTAGAAGGCGTTTTTAGAATCGGCCTCAGGTCTGAATGGGCTAGACACAAGTACAATTTACAATTTAGGCATTTAGCAGACGCTCTTATCTCGCTCGAGTGACTTCCTGATGCTCACGGTTCCTCATGCTCATACATAGTAGCTAGGCAAGGCAGCGTTCTCTATCAGTGCTCCATCTGCTTGGAATGAGCTCCAGGAATCATTAAAAGCCAGTTCTTTGGGTCAATTCAGGGCAATGGTTTCCAACACCTTTGTTCAAGATTGTAACAGCTTTGTTTAAATTTTGTTTATCTGTTTTTAGTTTTTGAGTGTTTTCTGTCTTCTGATTCATGCATTTGATGTTGCTGTATGTGATGTGATGTGAATGACTCTGCCTGTTGAGTGTTGTGTTCTGTGTTGTTGTCTCGGGCTACATTGAAAATGAGGGCCTGCCCCTCAATTGTATTTCCGAGCATAAATAAAGGTTATGATGATGATGATGATGATGATGATGATCCAGAGTGACATACGTCAAATGCAGAGACAGTATAGTGCCTCAGTAAACTAGGATCACAGGCCAAGCGAGAACCTTGCATCAGTCTAAATTTCACTAGAGGATAAGCCCCTTGAGATGCATGTTTCGTAAAATATAAATGTATTATTTTCTTGTCATTATACTAGTAGGTGAAAATTGTAAAAAAAAAAAGCAGATCTACAAGCTCACAACGTATCATGATGGGACGCATAGTGAGCTTGTGGATGGGATAATTTTGCTATTGAAGATAAGATGATCCCCGGGGGAAATTCAGTTGTCAGAGGCAGCACAGCAGTTAAGATACAGTTACAGAGCAAGAGAAAGTACTGTAGATACAGCAGGGTAAAATACATCACAATTTCCTTTACTTTTTTTTTGCGCTGCCTAATTGTACGACAAAGTATTAAGTGGTTAATCAGACTAATCGGTTTAGTTTATTATAGAAACTATTTTGAATATTTTCTTGTTGATTCGTTGATATACTATTAAAAAAACCTGCACCCTTCTTAATTATTCGATTAATCTAAAAAGTTAACGAGTGAATAATCACTAAGAAAATAATGGCTAGTTGCAGCCCTAAGCAACATCTTTTCTGTGGGGCCTGTTAGTGGTTCAGATGTACTGTAAGCCTCCAGATCTACTACTCCTCTGAACAAATCCTAAAGGGGCCTCCCTGCTATGCTTTGCTGACTGGCTTTATCTAAAGACCAGCAGATTGCACACTCTCTAGGAGTCTCACTTCAATGGATGGCTTTCATTCTGTATGGTTTTCATCTGTGTGTTTGGTGGACTGGAAAAGAAAAGAAAAAAGAAAAAGGAAAAATGTATCTTCGTATCATATGTTTGTTTACATTTACATTTTGTCCAGTAACTAAAGGCCAGTCCACACCAATGCAACTGCTTGCAACTCTAAACTAAATCAATCTTCTCTCCAGGGACTATTTTCAGCAAGATTTTTCAAATCCGTCCACACTTCAAAATACAGTAAAACCCAGTGATAAGGTATCTTTGACAAAGAAATGCAATACAATTTAGTGCATTGGGTTACCGATCTGAAGAAAGTTGCAAATCCCTACCAGTTGAGTATCATACTGTACTGAAATAAATGGAAAACAGCACATGAAACAAACGGTATGCATTGGAAAAGGGTCAGCAGTATTAGTAGTATTACGTGGTCCATAATGTGTTAATCTAACTCAGCGAGTGTAAAATTAACATCTGCCACCTGTCAGTAGCAAAGATGTGTAAAAAGGAGTACTGGGTACAAAAGCAGAGTTCGTAAAAAATAAAAGGGGACGAAGGAATACCAAAACAGAACAAGATGTTCTGTTCTGTTTTGTTCTATGCCTTCATCCAGTTCATATTTAACCATTTACAAATGTTCTAACCTATGAGAAAAGGTTCATTCCCTCTTCCACAGAGCTAGAAAAGTTTACAGTTTGGCATTGTCGTTATGAGATTACATCATCATCATCATCATCAGGATAAATTATACTGCGCAATAACTCAGGTAGAGGATCCAAAACATAATTGCATCATTTAAAAAAAAAGAAGTAGAGTTGTAGCCTATTGTTCTGATAGGGCACCAATTCATCACTGGGAATAACTTAATAGTTCAGAGCTGGTAAACAAAAGTCGGGAGAGGGAGAGAGAGAGAGAGAGAGGGAGAGAGAGAGAGAGAGAGAGAGAGAGAGAGAGAGAGAGAGAGAGAGAGAGAGAGAGAGAGAGAGAGAGAGAGAGAGAGAGAGAGAGAAAGAACCTAGGATCAAAACTCCAGCAGTTACTTTTCCTTTCTTTCTCCCCCATCAGGGTGCATTATGGGGGAATTCAGCCAAGGCTACAGAAAGGCAGTCCGAGCAAGGCAAACAGAAGGAGGGAGAAAGAAACAGAGAGAGACAGACTGATAGCAAGTTATATTGCTGTACTGTTTGGGATTAGATCGTTCAATCGACATTAAACATCCCTCCCCTTGCCTCTGCCACGATACAATCTGCAGTTTTTTAGCTTAGTTTCAGGCAGACGGCAATGATTTCCACGCTGATGCGGTTCTCATGGTTCATATGAGGCCACCGTTTCGCTTTCTGATTCTGCTATTCTTTATTGCTGGAACTTAAAACTTGGTTCGACGATAAGAGGGCATCAGTCAAGACACACTCCGACACGCTCCGTATAAAAGGGCAGTGGACCTCCACTATCTTTCTCTCTCTCACTAGAAAATGTCTTGGGTTGGGAAGAGACAGATGGAGTTTTTAATGATAACCTAAACCTATCCACCCCAACAACAACAAAAATAAGTGTTTTCACTCCCATGTGGTGACCAAAGGATGATATATTCATTAGCATACATAAAATAGGGATACCAGGTTCAAAGTGTTTAAGAGAGACAATCAGTAAGTCAATGTGTAATTTACTGTACAGTAAACAGTAACAGTACACTGAAATAACAGTATTTTGTAAAATTGATACTAAAGTGTGGATGTGAATTATCTTTGTTGTCATTGTTATCTTTACTGTACTTTAGAACTGAGCTCTACCAGATGGAGGACAAGGATGTCTTCTCTATGCCCAGCAGGAGAGGGAACTAGTAGAAAAGTTTAAACAAATAAAATAAATACAGCAACAGATTCTAACCGATAATGGAATCTTCCAAAACATCAGCCTAACAATTGGGTGAAATGAGAAAAAGCACCAAATCACAATGAAACAAATTTACTCACTTTGAGGGTGACTATGTTCAGGTATGCGTATAGCAATAAAGAACAAGAGCACCCAAAGAAAGGACTGGAACACTCAATTTGCTTCACGGCAAAAGCCTTTTGACTCTGAAGAAGATGCAGTGTGTTGAAAATTAATCTAAATGCATGTCTGTTTGCACCTTATTAAATCCTTGAAGCAAATCGAATGCTCCAGTGCTTTGTTTGAGCTCAGTTGTTCTGAAGTTGCACATAGAACATTTTAAAATTATTTAAGTTAAGAAGGGTCTGTGGACAGTGGACATAACGTTGTTGTGATTGTACTACAATTTGTGTCGTGCAGACGTGCACGCGCTCAAGAGCAAGAGCAACACGGGCTGAAATCGATACAAGGTACAATCTAATGACCTTCTTCTAGGCATCTGAAGGATTCATGAGAAGAGATCTACTGTCCTAATTAACTCTACCTTGTGGCATTATTTCTGTTCATTCCTGCGTTCTCTAAAGTCCTCAGATGCTAATAAATTCCATCAGCAAAGCTTCGAGAAGTATTTTTCTATTCAGGTTTTTATTCTGTTGTGTTTGTATTCCATTTAAGACAATTTCAAGTCCTGATATGATACAGTGGGTAGTGACGTCTCCTCTCGGCATCTCCTCAAACAGAGCATAGGTTATATACCGCATTTCTTTTCTCGCACGCAGTCAGTGCACTTGTGGCACACAAAGCATGCGCAGACATAAAATCTGGGACGCACCCGGACGTCCCCGCGGACATGAGAAATAACCATGTTATTATTATACAGTAAAATATTGGTCTATTTTTATCTTGGTAATGCTCATGTGTTTTATATTTCGGCGCATGATGGACATTGATGCTGGAGCAGAGCAGCATGACATCACATAGATGGATGAAGCAGGATTTAATCTCTGCACGCGCCGGCGTCGGGGCTGGAATGCATTTGGGCAAAGTGCCACTGTTGATGTTCCAGCACAGCGTGGAGCCAACCTCTTAAAGTGTGCTGCCAGTTCCTGCAATGGAGTTGAGGCTCGTGAGCTTTCTACTGGGTGCATACAACTCCATACCCCTCAAACATTTTCTGGATGGGCTGGGGGGGGGGAAAATGCTCAGATGGTGTTCATCATTCTCTGAGACAATGTAAACTTCCATTGTGCATTGGATGTGCAAGACTGATTTACAGCCCATCCAAAGTTCCAATTAAAATTCCTTCCATCTTGTTCCCCTTTCTGAACCCCATCAGCCCCATTCTTTGGGGGGGGGGCTTTTTATGCCTTTATTGATAGGACAGTATTTTGACAGGAAATGCGTACAGATGGGGAGTGACATCAAGGCCGCAAAGGCCGTCGGGATCGGGACTCAAACCCGCAATGCGCTGTCAGGCTACACTGAGCCTAGGTGCCCGGGACGCTACGCAAGCCGTCCGGGCAATAACCACATTTCTGACCAAAAAGGTATAGGCTGAAGCCATAGCTTATTTTGACTACCCTTTTACAAAACAAAGAAAAGATGAAAAACAGTCACAACCGAGAGAAAAAATGAACAAAAAACAAAGGTGGTTCACTCTGGCCTGTGTGATTAGGATACATTTTTCTTCACCGCCCCCACCCCATACACACACTCTCCTTTTGTCTTTTCTCATCCCTCATCTCTCCTACATTTCCTCTGCTCTGCTTTCCCCCACTGCCATCTCCTGTGTTGTCATTACTCTGATTCAGTTAGTGGGTGGGTGGGTGGCCATGAACTGTAAAATGTCATATGATATGTTACACGGATGCTTTGCCATGGGTGGAGGGTGGAGAGATACAGAGAGAGAGAGAGAGAGAGAGACTGAGTAAGAAAGCAGAAAAGAGAGAGGGAGGGAAGGAGAGAATGAGAGGTGGTTGCAACTCCTATCAGTGGGCGATGTCCATGCATGTGACATACTGTATAAGAAGCACGTACTGTACAGTATACCCACAGAAACGCACGCACGCACGCACGCACGCACGCACGCACGCACACACACACACACACACACACACACACACACACACACACACACACACACACACACACACACACACACACACACACACACACTCACACTCACACTCACATACACACACACACACGTACACACACACACACACACACACACACACACACACACACACACACACACACACACACACACACACACACACACACACACACACACACGCGCGTGTGGTATCTGAAAACCACAGACTTAAAGGTTTCTATTGCTTTTGTAGTTGCCAACAACGCCATATTGCAGTTAAGTTTGATGTCCCAGTGGTGAGAATGAATGGTGGTAGAATGAATTTGAGTCATCACTCCAGTAAGTGAGGTTCCTTTGCTTCCATTTATTGCATAGTACAGAGTTCCACAGCCAGCTCCACAGCCTGTCGGCCGGGAGTGGCACACACACTACAAGCTTTACATGTCATAGTCTTTATAGCCCATTCAGTGAAAGAGGAGGCCCAGGTATGGGTGTGTCAGACTTCAAAGGTGAGCCCCCACCCCCTGCCCAAGACATTTGCAACTTGTCTGGGGCAGGAAAGGGGGATGGAGACAGATGCATAGAACCTCTGTTTCCCAGGTACATAACAAAGAAAATGCTAAGAGCACCCACACCCCGCTCAGACAAACCGGCACCTCTCTCTGACTCAATCAACTCTCCTCTCTCTGTAGCCTACTTGTACTGTAGACTTGTGAAGTTAAATAATGCTAACAAATGTGTATGAAATGTTATTAAATATACTACATTACCCCCCATGAGAGACATTAAACGTCTTTCACAAACATGTATATTTCAAAAGAACCACAAAGAACCGCCCCCCATGAAAAGCGACCGGAACACCAACTAGGAAAAAAAAGAAACATTCAGGAAAACAGCACACAACATCAACACAGAAAAATGCACATA
The DNA here is from genome assembly GCF_963280865.1 of Gymnoscopelus braueri. Classification (NCBI taxonomy): domain Eukaryota; kingdom Metazoa; phylum Chordata; class Actinopteri; order Myctophiformes; family Myctophidae; genus Gymnoscopelus; species Gymnoscopelus braueri. The sequence continues at coordinate 27,791,151 of NC_137622.1, forward strand.
CAAAAACCAAGATTACATAGTACAGCGACACGGTGAATTACATCAAATAGACACATCCCCCAAAACTAATTAGCGTGCAGGATCCCTCTGTTAGCCTTTCAAACTCCAGGATAAAACATTACACAGCCACCACCCAGTGGAAGCTGACAGCATACAGTCGAACCACGCCCACCAAGCGATAGCACCACCCCCCAAGATCAATGTCCCCCCCGCCCAGTCACCAAAATATACTCAAAGATAGCCTAATACTTATCCCTAAGTTTTACACCGTACCATCAAGCATATATGACAACTACCACGAAAGTGCCTACACGGAAAAAAGAAGGCAGCGTACCCCCCAATGAAACAATAATCCACAAAGTAAACTCACATTAAACACAGGAGACCAGAAAGTAAAAAAATACCCTCGCATCACTCCCCATGGCAGCCATAGCCCCATAGTTTAACCCACCCTTATCACAAAAACATAACCCCAGGTCCCATATGCGCAGTGTCCCGTTCGATAATGTCTCTCTTGCAGTCTCCCTCAATGTCATCTTCTCACCCAGCCGTGCTCCAACGCCGTACCCAGATTGTCAACAGATAGCTGCATTCTAACAACAGAGCGCTCCACTAGCGACCGCTGAAGACGTGTTACCACACTCTTCACGAAGAACCCCTTCATCGCAAGTCCTCCGCTCTGCCGGCACCCGCTGTCCTCTCCCCACAACATACCCGCCACGAAGAAATTCGACACACCAATTTCTCCGCTCTGCCGTCCGCACCGCAGCGCGCCCTTCTAGCGATCGCAGAAGATATGTTGAGCAGCCAGATGAGTCGTCCAGCCGTCCTAGATCTGGTCACGAAGTCCTCTCCTTGTAGATTCTCGAAAAGTTGTCGTCATGTCGCGCCGATGTCCATGATCACCTACACAGTGGACCCCCCACGTCTCAGGAAGAGAACGTGATCCGTACACCCACCGCAAGGCAAAACTCAGACATCACCGCCCGCCGCCGCATGTCCTTCCGACGCCTGGCTCAGTATCCCTGGAGACTTGCGCCCCCAAAAAAACAAACCAACGCGACTGCCGACTTTGACGCCAAATGTGGTATCTGAAAACCACAGACTTAAAGGTTTCTATTGCTTTTGTAGTTGCCAACAACGCCATATTGCAGTTAAGTTTGATGTCCCAGTGGTGAGAATGAATGGTGGTAGAATGAATTTGAGTCATCACTCCAGTAAGTGAGGTTCCTTTGCTTCCATTTATTGCATAGTACAGAGTTCCACAGCCAGCTCCACAGCCTGTCGGCCGGGAGTGGCACACACACTACAAGCTTTACATGTCATAGTCTTTATAGCCCATTCAGTGAAAGAGGAGGCCCAGGTATGGGTGTGTCAGACTTCAAAGGTGAGCCCCCACCCCCTGCCCAAGACATTTGCAACTTGTCTGGGGCAGGAAAGGGGGATGGAGACAGATGCATAGAACCTCTGTTTCCCAGGTACATAACAAAGAAAATGCTAAGAGCACCCACACCCCGCTCAGACAAACCGGCACCTCTCTCTGACTCAATCAACTCTCCTCTCTCTGTAGCCTACTTGTACTGTAGACTTGTGAAGTTAAATAATGCTAACAAATGTGTATGAAATGTTATTAAATATACTACACGCGCGCGCGCAGTACAATCACGGCCGGCACCACGAGGGCAAAGTCCCCTCAACCGGACCGTCCTGCCCCCTCAGTCAAGAAAGATGGATATGAAAAAAATATATATATATTTAAATTATAGCGCTGTTTTAAAATGCATATTCTGAAATGGATGAAAAAAATTACAGAATCTGTTGCAAGTGCAACCACCTCTGTTCCTGAGCTCGCAACTAGCTCTGTGAGCGTGGACGATAACAACAACAACACAAGCACGGTCCAGTCGTGAGAACGTTGCGTGACTGATAGGCAGACAAGGATTTTAGCTGCTGCTCGGGGTTGTAAATAGCCACCGTCACTCCACGACACTGTAACTTAAGACACCTAACTTAATATTGTGAGGGCAAATAGATAGCCTACATTAAAAAAAATTATAATAATCACTTTCGCACCCTTTTCCACAATTTTTCATAACAAGTGCAATGTTTTTTACCTTATATTTTGTGCCATTTTTTTACCACAACGCCCAATTGTGTGTGTGTGTGTGTGTGTGTGTGTGTGTGTGTGTGTGTGTGTTGACAGAGGGAACAGTGTGATCCAGGCTCTCTGTAGATCAGAGGTTTGATTATTTCTGCCTGACTGGCGGCTGTAACGCACTGTTCCTCCTCTAATTGTTTTCATGACTGGAATGACGAGTGTGTGTGTGTGTGTGTGTGTGTGTGTGTGTGTGTGTGTGTGTGTGTGTGTGTGTGTGTGTGTGTGTGTGTGTGTGTGTGTGTGTGTGTGTGTGTGTGTGTGTGTGTGTGTGTGTGTGTGTGTGTGCGTGCGTGCGTGCGTGTGTGTCAGCCTCATTGCAACATCCTGTCTTGAGCGTGGCTCATGACCTTTTCCTCTCTCCTCTCCAGGATTTAACGAAGTAGAAATATGAAGCAAAAGAAAAGAACAATCATATTTTAGGACACGCACTTTTGCACTGCTGCACCTTTTGTTCATAATTTGTACGGCTAAAAAGTCAATGTGACCTTTTTTTCAGGACAGCACAGCAGACTGAAACGCCACAGGACACAGAAGACTGCATAATGTTGCAGCCTGCAGGCATTCACTGGAATGAAGAATCAAGCAAAGATTATCAGTGACATTAGTAAGGATTAAAAGCTGCCACCCCTCACACAGCCTTTAATCCTCTTTAATTTCACAAATACTTGTTGCTTATTGACTAGTTTGAAAAAAACACTTTTTTAATATCTAGCTGAAGCTCTTGACCCGAGAGCTCTTGTAGCCTATGTGTCATACTTTGCTATACCTAGGTCAGATATCGGTTATCTAAGTGTACATTAGTCATTAGTAATGAGTCAGCTATTAGGGGTACAGAGGTATCTTGCTCAAGGACATGTTAACAGGGCGTACACAGTAGCTGTTGATGACACTTACAGGGTAGCTGAGTTATACATGTATGTATATCTGAGGTCACGAAGCCACTCTAAATTCCACTTTGACATGGAGTGAGTTCAGAATCAGAATCTTTTTTAAATCTTATAGGTGTAAAGCATGCAGTGGGTGAAATATTTGTTTTCGTGCTCCATCGTTTTGTAGTATTCCGTGAGAAGAGAGAGCATAGAGGTAGAGTGACGGCAAAGGGAAGATATAGAAACCAGGCTAAATAGAACAAATATATCGTTGCTGTTGGAAAGAAACCAGCTAACTCCGTTTTTGAGCTTTTTCATTTTTTTTTATAAATCAGTGCTATTGAACACCCTTTACGTCTGTGTGGTGGTTAAAAAATATTTAGCCAATGAAAAGTATTCAAAAGCACTTCTGACAAAACCAGCTAACTCTATTGGATCCTCAAACTTTCTGCTAATCCAGCTAACTCTACCAAAGGGGGTTGGAGTTAGCTGGTTTTGCTAACTTTAGGCTCCACACCCTTTTGACCTCCAACCTCATTGTGAGCTTGGAGGTCCATTCAGCTGTTCTTATCAATGATGAACAAAACCTCCTAACTTTTTGTTTTGTTTTTTCATTTCCCGAAAAATGAACATTTTGGAGTTAGCTGGTTTCTGCACGACAGCAGAGATATATGAAACATGATATTTAGGACGTTAGCATCACAAGTTTCAAGTATGATTTATCATGCATTCCATGCCATACATCCTTGTGCAGTTGCATGTACCCGCACACAAAAAACCCGCACAGTTGATATCGTTGTGCTGGGCTTGTAAGATGCTGATGTAAAACAGTAAACCAGCTGCTGTTGTTTGTTTTTCATTTGTCTGGTCTAGTTTCTAACCACTATGGTTTTTATTTTGTTTTTGTTCAAATATTGTAGCATCCCGTGTGTTTAGTGGTCTGGACAGGGAAGCAACTTGCCAGCATGCCACAGGGCACACACACTTTTTTATAGTTGTGTTGTTATTTATTTCTATATTTATTTATTTCCTTAAGGCCAACATTACCGGTCCAGCTGCTACCAGTGTGGAAAGTGCGTAATTCCCTGGCTCTGAAGCCCTTGAGCCCTCCCACTTTGCTGCCGTTAAACTGCAGGAGGACAGCCCAATGAGGGAACTGCTCTCCCATATCTCCTTTACTTCCCACTGATTGACACCAAGTACCAGGGCCTTATCGAAATGGCGGCTTCCCATTTCTTGGTCCACCGAGTAACCCTGCCTGACGCTCATGATGCACTGTCTCCTCTGCGGTCATCCACAATGATGCGGATATGGAGTGTGTAACTGGGGAGCGAGCACAGATGCAAGGCCAACGACTGCTCCAAATTACGGTGGCCAATAAAAGACTGCGCCACAAGTTCTGGCTGGCCAACATCCACATGTTGCATCGTCGGGTTGGACGATGGGGAGCTGTTGTGATGGGCTGCCTCCATATGGGCTCTGTGATAATAGTGACTTCCCAGCATGCCTCCAGGCACACACATTATGGTTTTATTGTTGTTTTATTAAGTTGTTATTTTCTGTGTGAATGCATTGGGGGCGTTGCTATATTTTACAGTTTATTTTGTAGGTGTTTTTGTGCAAACACAAGCCATAGGGTGTGTACAAGGAGCACCCCCTTCCCCCCTTTCAGTGCTCCATGGTGCGTAAGATGGTTAGAGAATAGAGACACAGTTGGTGTTGCGAATAAAAGTGTTCCTACAGAAAGGCATGACTTCTCCTTCAGATCTAAAAGCCACCGATCGTTACGACAATCACAATCTGTCTTGTCTGTTTGCAAAGCATTTTGAACCTATTGATAACTTTTGACATTTCGATCCCCAACAGTTTATTTGAGTTTCAGTAGCACAATAGACACTATAGCAGCGAGAGAGAGAGAGAGCGCATGTGAGAGAGAGAGAGAGAGAGAGCGCATGCGAGAGAGAGAGATTTATTTTCTTATACGGTTAGAGCATGTTACTCCTTTGAGATAACAAGTTTAATATTTGAATTACAGTTTTAATCCATCCATGTTTTATATTTGTAATTAAAATGAGAAAGGCACAGGTTTATAAACATACAGTATATACTGTACATGACTTATACTGCAGTTTAATTTAAGAAGTGTAATTTGGACCCCAATGACTGACATGATAGACATGAGACTGTTCTCCTTTTGAAGAAAAGCAAAACAACACAAAAGCAAAACACAAACAAGCAACAAAATAGGAAACATAACATTGTCTTGAACTACAGTGTGTGTGCATGCGAGTGTGTTTATGCGTGTGTGTGTGCGTGTGTGTGTGTGTGTGTGTGTGTGTGTGTGTGTGTGTGTGTGTGTGTGTGTGTGTGTGTGTGTGCGTGCCTGTCTGTGTGTGCGTGTCAAGATGGGATTTCTGAATATTTAATCATGATCAATCTGCTACATGAAAGGGTTTCTACGGATCGGAAGTCAAAGTCAAACACATTTCAAACACTTTTGATGTGCTTGAAATGCAAAAAAAAAAACTATTGTGCTGCTAAAGCAATGGGTTATTAAAATATTTTCTGTTTAAACCCTGTTTTTGTGAGGAATATAGGCCTAGACCTTTTTGGGCCTTTGTCCAAAAAGTCTGTCTGGGATGACTTTGTGGTGAGAAATGTCCAACTCAAAGCTAAATGGAAAATTCTCTCAGGAGCAGAGTCGTGTCGTCCACCTGGGAGGGAAAGGGGAAAAACTGCACTTCCTTGTTTTTCTCATGCGAAGAGGAACATGTCTTCATAATTGTGTGATGCTCGGAGACAGGATAAAATAAACAGCGCTCAATCAACAGACTCCGAGGTAATCACAAATCAAACCTCAGAGAGCAATAGACAGCATGTGAGAGACAGAGAGAGATGTCTCTGTATGAATGTCTACGGTATGTGCCCATGAGTTTGTGCACATCTTCCTCAGACAAAGAGAACGATGGCAAGTTTACTGTACATTGTGTGTGTGTGTGTGTGTGTGTGTGTGTGTGTGTGTGTGTGTGTGTGTGTGTGTGTGTGTGTGTGTGTGTGTGTGTGTGTGTGTGTGTGTGTGTGTGTGTGCGCGTGCGTGCGTGCGTGCGTGCGTGCGTGCGTGCGTGTGTGTGTGTGTGTGTGAGTGTGCTCGCGTGTGTGGGTGGGTGCGTGTGTGCATGTATGTGTGTCCAAGAGATGGAGAAGAGAGAGCGAGCTGGATGAGAAGGAATGAGAGTTTTAAATTTGACTATATACAAGTTCATCCACAACGGATAAAGCGTGAGACAGAGAATGATCAAACAAAAACAAACTGTTAATGCTTCATGAGGTTGAGGACTCCGCTCCTCCCAAAACAATTGTTTTTCCATCACTCTGTTCCCCCATGTCTCCTTCTCTAAGACTCAATAGGGCCATGTATGATATGGTAATCATTACAGGCCATTATACTGCAGCTCGTACAGTTTTATTGAAGGCCCTACAGTAAGTAGGTTATACGGCAAGCCGTATAATGTCACTACGCTCACTTAGCTTGGATTTATTCTGACATCCACATCGCTTACGAATGATAGGTGGTTCTGAACACAGCCTTGTGATTGGCTGAGATGTGATTCTACCATGACATGATTGGCTATTGTACATTTTGAATGTCCGTTGATTTAAAATTTTGCTCATTTATGAGTGGAATGAAAATGTATGCCATTGCACACTAAACAACCAAGCCTTAACTGCATTATGAGACCAGCAGTTGAATTATCGCCTCTGTGATTAATTGAATTAATTTGTCACTCTGAAATGTGTCATCAGGGCATTTCATATAAGAGCAGTGATAACAGGATAGCTAAAGGTTATAAGGTGGCTGATGGGGAACGGAATGGAATGAGCCACCTGTGTACAAGCTTGAGGCTGTATCAGTTTGT
>NC_137622.1:27800594-27875594 GCF_963280865.1 Gymnoscopelus braueri
AAAGAAATAACTAAGAATTGGAGGAAAAACATTTTTAGTTAACTGAAATAATACAAAGCAAGTCCTTTGCACACCTACGAAGGCGACAGGTGCGTAGGAGAAGACCAAACGAGGGCCCCAACGTACTGAAAGAAAAAACCCAAATGCAATTAAAAAAGTTTTAATGGGAATAAAAGATCCTAAAAGATAACCTGATGAAGGTCTAATAGACCGAAACGTTGTTATTCCCATTAAAACTTTTTAATTGCATTTGAAGAGTGTGCGGGAGTTTTATCTTTTAGTTAACTGAAATAAAAATAGAATTTGAGGCTTTGCAAAAGAAAAACGATGACTAACTGAAACTGTATTGTGTTAACAAAACTAAAACTAACCAAAATTATTGAGAAAATGTCCTTAGTGTTAGTCTTTGTCAATATCCAATATTTCAAAAAAACAACAACAACTATATTAACCTTGGTCTGTTGCTTTGCAACAAATTCATTGCCTTCATCCCCCATCTTCACGCGTCTTTGGAGGCTGGTTAGCTGAATGCACATGGCAGTACCATTCAAAGAGCTATGACAACCAGCATGAACTTATAGCTCTGGAAATGGCGCTGCCCTCTGCAACAAGAGTCTGTCTGCTGGTGTGCGATGCTGGTGACTGGAGGAAAAAACTGGTGCATGCATACTGGTGGAATAAATAGACAAAATCACACGCATGCACGCAAGCTCACTTGCGCCCACACACCCACCCACCCACCCACCCACACACACACCCACCCACCCAAACACACGCACAAACACAGCAAATTGTCACACCAGTCAATCATACACACGTACACACAACTAATAACATGCATATCCACGAATACTTGCTTGTGTGACAGCTTTCATTGCAAAGAAATGCACACCTCTGCAAGTAGTTAATAACAGCAAGGGCAAAGGCAAACTGTGCTGCAAGAAAGTGATAAATTAGGCCCAATATGAGGATATGAAGGTAAACAGAGAGTATGAGGTTTCCAGAGCCTCCACACCCATACAACAGGTTTCAGGGGAGGCCACAGCAGAGATGGGAGAATAGTCTGTGGAGAATAAATTAGAAAGACAGGACTATGATAGGAACACTCTGGACAGGAAGGCAGCAAGAGCAGAGCCAGCGCAAATTAAATTAGAAGTGGGAGTAAAAGGAAAGGCAAGTTTATTTAAAGTGCTTTACACAACACCATAAAAGCAATAAGACAAAGTACAAAATAAAAATGAAATGCTGCTTCTCCATGTTAGAGAAGCAGCATAGGCAGATGATAATGTTATGAATAGAGTGGGGAGAATCACAGAGCTCAGATAAAGCTATGGAAACTACGATAGATAAAGAAAGACATGTTGTAAAGGATGAAAGCACAAGGGGACTGAGTTCCTCTGTGACCACCGATCAGGCCGTATCTGATAAGAAAAAATGTCTCTGGTGATTCATTTTGTATCAACGAAGATGGTGGATTTGAATTTGCACATGTGTTAAATTAATTAAATTGGAGTTAAAGCAGCTGATCAAAAATGAATGAGTTAACTGTTTAGAACGTATCATGAATTAAATATAATAAAGGATTAGGGGAATTGTAGACACTCGGGTGGCAAAGGGTACCAGGGGTCTAAGGGGTTCGAACCCACCGGGGACCGCGGTGCATCTGGCTTGCTGAGGGTCAACATGAACACAATTGGCGACAAGTGTTTGGGGCGAGGGAAGCTGGGCAGGGAGGGTAATCTTTGTCGCTGAGCTAGCGACTCCTACTGGTTGGGGCGCCGCACTGTCAGCAGGGGGTGATGAACAGGAGGAATGCAGGCGCTACGTCCTCCTGGTGGGGGCTCCTCACAACAGCAGTAGAAAACCACAGAAATGTGTGAGAAGGAATTAATTGGCATAACGACTAAGTTAGGAGAAAATTAGTAAAACTAATTGACTACTCAAATGTTAGAAATGTATATTTATAAATTATAAAAATAAAAGTTTAGGGGCATACAAACATGGTTGTGAACAGCTGTCATCAAACAACTTCTAATTACAAATGTTCCACATGAGTGATTCTGAAGTAGACAAATGCTATGCTATTGCCATAATAAATTCCACTTCCATCTGTTCTTGACATACACACAGTTGTCTACAAACGCATGCCCACTTTCTCATTCACACTCAGAGTGGAAAAACGTACCGTTACAGGTGTATTTTTAACGTTTTCAGAGTGAAATTAACAGTGTACATACTCAAAATGGTACTACTGTACATTGCATTCACTGTATTTAAAAAGCAGACATGCCAAACACATCCGTAAGTATAATGTATGTAAGTAACCAAATACCCAGGACCATATGGCATTGCCTCACTTTTATTATTGTATTGTATTGTATATTTTGTTGTTTTTGTTTCATGTGTTGTCTATTTTTAAGTCTGCTTCTTGTGTTTAACTTTTCTTTTTGTTTATCTGCCTAATGACAGCTTTGGGACAGAAACAGCACAGAGGAGCCATGCGATTAGAGCCTCGTCTAACACTAGTGTGCCAACACTTATGAGCAACGCAACACACTGCTGTGAGCGGAGAAGGCATCAGCGAGGACTGAGAAACACTGAACAAATCCCCAAACAAAACCCAAGATGAAAACAGACAGCAGTGTTCCTGGTTCTTCAAAATGCTCCCATTTCTATTAGTGGAAGCCTCCTCCCACACTGACGCCCTGCATCTCTCTCTCTCTTTTACTTATTTAGATTTTTCCCTTCATCTCTCCTGTCAGTGCGGCAGGTAGTTGTTCTCTCTCTCGCTCGCTCTCACTGACTCTCATTCTCTCTCTGTCTGTGTGAGTGTGTGATGCTCTGTATCACTTTGTCTCTCCCTTTCTTCTCCTGTCTTTCTCTTTCTTCCTCACGGCACTTGGCCTCCGCTGCACTCTCTCCCCCTCTCTCTCTCTCTCTCCCTCTCCCTCTCTCTCTCTCCTCTCTCTCTTCTGTCATCATTGTTTTGCTAGCATTTCCTCCTGACTGCTCTTACCCCAGAGATGAGCTTGGATTTGACCTCTAAAACCCGGACTGGATTCTGACAGTTTGAGTGGAAGGCTGTTTTCCACGGTAAGATCACTGGATAAAAGAATAGCTCCGAGCTATGCTGTTCCCTCGTGGTGCCTTGCATGAGCACACACTGGCTCACGTGTTGTGACCATGCTGAGTATGAACGAGCACACTGGCCCCGCAGTAATGACCATGCAGAGTGTGAACCATGGCAATCTGGGAGCCTAAGTATTCAGGTACAACATCACTGATGATGTTATACATGTGGTTGAGTTTCAGCCATTCCCTACCCGTCCTGTATTAGGCAACAGGCCCACCTACTTGAATTCGTCACCTCCTGATGTTACTATGACCTTCAGAACCAGCCTGGTCGCACGAGAAAACATTGTCACAGTACGTTTTGCAGAAATGTACAGTGATAAAAAAAAATATCCCAAAAACGTTGCATGTGAACGTGGTGCACAGATGAGAACCATGTAGGGTCAATCGTTGATTTTACGTTTTACGTTTTACGCATACTAACGAACCCTAAACCTAACCCTAACCCCTAAACCTAACCATAAACCAAAAAGTTTAAATGCAACGAAAATGTAAAAAGTGAAAATGTAACGTTTTTGTGTCCCAGAAACGTTGTCAGACAATGTTTCCTCTGGCGATAGGGTTGTCAGAACACACTAAAAGTAGTCGCTGTCTTACAGCGCAGAATTCTGACCCCGCAAGCCCACTCTCTCACCCACCCCCACAAACCTCACTTGGTTGGGTTATAACTTTGTGACAAGCACGGGATGGGTCGGGCATTGGACGCGGGACAGCAGAAAAGAGAGCAGACCCTGAGCCATCTGGTGAGTCAGTGAGGTGCATCTGAACCCCATTAACCTCTGCCCCATTCCTTTCTCCATTTCCACTTACGTTTGTTTTCCCCAGTGGAGAAAACCATGGAAGCAGCCAACTGTGCTGTGAAAGCCAGGAAAAAAAAACGAATACTGTATATGTATACAAGTCTGATTACTTTTAATTGTTTGCATCTTTGGACAAATTAAGTTAACTTTTTTCTCGTATGACCTGCATTCATCTCCCCTCTAATCCCACCCTTACTTATTTCAATTTATTTTCCTTACTCCCTCTTTCCTCTGTTACCAGTCTGTCCAGCATCTTTACACTCAGCCACCTCATTCCATCAACTCAGTGACTTGACACTTGGCCAAGTGGGGAGAAGAAGCTAAATGATCTTGAGAGTTCCTCACAGCCTCTCACTGATGAATGCCTCTCTGTTAATTTCCATTTTAACTCTTAGACTGCCAATGACGAGATTTTGTGTTTTCAGTGTTTTCCACTAGATGGCGCTGTTTGCCAACCTGGGAGTCACCATTTGACTCCCAGAGAAGAAAAGCCGCAGCAAATCACGTGAATGCAAAATAAACAGCCCGTTCACTTCCTTGTTATTCGATTTGGAAAAATGACCTTTACTCTGTTTCTGTTGCTTTTTGGCGAAAACAACCTACATTCAACTGCCAACAACTATGGAACAGATGATCACGGCGCCACATTCCCCTCCCCCCCATTTCTACGAGAGTTGGATACGTATTTTAAAGCAAACGGGGGATCGATCATACTGGAGATAAATATTCTATGATTTTCCAAAGGTTAGTGAAAACACTCGAAAATCGCTGGCAGTGGCTTAGCAAATTATGTTTTATTTCTGACAGTCAACGAGTCAATAAGAACTTCACCATCAACTACAACACACACTATATATATATATATATATATATATATATATATATATATATATATAAAAAAAAGAGAGAGAGAGAGAGAGAGAGAGAAGAGAGAGAGAGAGAGAGAGGGATGGGACATTTCACAGACTGCGAGCAAAAAGGTCTACATCATTTCATATTTCACATCATGAAATAGTGCACAATGGCGTGTTCCCTTCCTGTCTTCCTTCCGGAATAATCAATGAATGCACTGTGGGCAACCTTTACCGTGTGAAAATAAATATACATAATAAATCATTACAAATCTTCTACCTAGTCATAGAAGATCATCAGAATAAAGGCTGTATAGGGTGTATGAGTGCATGTGTGTAGTACTATCGTCTGAACTATGTATTTGTAAGGCATTTCTTGAAAATCAATTACAGAAGTGGGTTGTCGTGCTGCAAAGTGCCCCTATTGGACAGCATCAGTGCTGGGAATCATATTATTGCTGGGGGATTGACAGCGTCTTTTCAAGAACTAGAGGGCATAGACACACGCACGCACGCACGCACGCACACACACACACTTGCACGCGCATCCATGCACGCACACATGGACTCATGAAAGCGCACACACAAGAAAGAAAGACAGAAAGAAAGAAACAAAGTAAGAAAGTAAGAAAGAAAGTAAGAAAGAAAGAAAGAATCTACATTCACAGCTCCTTTCATCTACGTATGTGGTCTAGTGTATGAGAAAAGTGTGCATATGATTTTGCTTTAATTTAATCGTCCTTCCATCCGTCCATTCATGTGTGAGTGGTAACAGTATGAAACTGGGGATAGAAGTGGTAATCGGCAGTATGTGTGTGTGTGTGTGTGTGTGTGTGTGTGTGTGTGTGTGTGTGTGTGTGTGTGTGTGTGTGTGTGTGTGTGTGTGTGTGTGTGTGTGTGTGTGTGTGTGTGTGTGTGTGTGTGTGCATAAAGCGGTGGACTCACTTGCGGGGCCCCTAGACAGACACTGGCCTGGTGTTGCAGAACCAGAGCAGCAGCTTGGAGGCAGAGGAGCACCCGCTGGACAGGCAGGAGGAAGACCAGGAGGAGCAACAGGAGGAGAGGAAAGGGGTGGAGGAGAAGGAAAAGGAAGGGGAGGAAGATGTAATTTGAAGAGAAACAGAGGGAAGAAGGGAAGAAGGAGGACATGGAAGAGGAGTGTGAGAAAGAAGAGGACGACGAATCGATTGAGGAATATGAATAGGGAGAAAAGGAAGTGGTAGGAGGAGGCATGGGAAGAGGAGGAGGAGGCGGCAGAGGAAGAGGTAGGAGAAGGAAGAGCAGGAGGCAGAGGAGGCGGTAGGAGGAGGAATAAAAGCAGAAGGGAGAGGTGGAGGGGAGGCAGAGAGACACAGAGGCAGGAGGAGAAGACAAGAAAGAAAAGGTGTGGAGGAAATGGGGAGAAAAAGTTAGAGGGGTGATAAAATGGAGCGATGAAAATAATAACAAATCAGCAACACAGGGACAGGGAGTGAAGGAGAGGTGAGGAGTGAGGGACGCAGATAGAGGTGGAGAAAGGGTGAGCAATGCGAGAAGAAAGACAGAGAGAGAGAGAGAGAGAGAGAGAGAGAGAGAGAGAGAGAGAGAGAGAGAGAGAGAGAGATAGAGAGAGAGAGAGAGAGAGAGAGAGATGGGAAAAACAAGGTTACTTCACACGCAGGTGATTCATTGGACAGAGAGCAAGACAATGCTTGTGATCATTGGCTGTGTGTGTGTGTGTGTGTGTGTGTGTGTGTGTGTGTGTGTGTGTGTGTGTGTGTGTGTGTGTGTGTGTGTGTGTGTGTGTGTGTGTGTGTGTGTGTGTGTGTGTGTGTGTGTGTGTGTATATGCCTGTGCATGTGTGCTAGGGGTTTTACAGAATTATCAAATATTATATATTCAACCAATCAAACTATCAACTATCTTACACTTCCACCGACTGCACATCGACGTAGAATATTCATTCATATTCATTTCTTATTATATTTGATTTTTTTTTTAAAGCAGTGGCAATATATCTACAGCATATAAGCAACTGCGGGACCTAATGTTTGGTGATGGTTCTCTTAATAAATTCATGGTTTATTTGTTTTCAAATCATTTCATACTGTACGTACGTGACGTTGTGACATCAGTGGGGGCGGGGCGCTAAAACAGCAGACATGCAGAGAAAAAGAGAAAAGGGCAGAAAAAACATGGCTCAACTCTCAATGTTGACTACAAAATCAACAGGGTGTTAATACTTTACTTACTGTTGGTGAGTTTATTATGATAGTTTAATAAGTAATGTAACTGGGGATGTTACATCTGGAGTAATCTCTCAAGACAGATTCAGAGCTCCGCAGCTGAATCTGTCAGGAGCTCCTGTTATAACGTGTATAGTTAGGAATGTTAGGAATGTACACAAAGACACGTGGACCGGAAGTGGAGGGCTGAGGGCGGGACCTAACGGCCAACATCCTGTTATCCACATTCTATTGGGAGGTCCCCCCAGAGTCAAATAAAAAAGAAACAGCAGAGGGCTCTGTTTTTTCCTCTTTTTTTTTTACTATGGGTGCCCAGATTGCATCTGGAGTAGCGTCTGGTGGTACAGTCAGTAGCTCAGTGATGCTGTACTCATTCCAGAGTGTATCTACAGTTTGGTAGGATGCACTGTAGATTTTGTTATGTGTTTCTTATTTAACGTCGATCTTGTATATCAAACAGTTTGAGCACGTAATCATAATGCATCATAGCTTTCTAACGACTGAAGGTGGACATAGATAGACTTGAACAATCATTTTCAGAGTTATTCCATGTTAAATAAATAGAATGAATGAGTCTTGATTTCCCTGCAAGCAGTAGTTGTTGCGCTGTTGTGCCTATGATCCCAGAGAAGCTGCTAGGGGTTTTGTCCAATCAGATCTCATAGCTCAATAGTAAATAGCCTCTTAGAGCCAATTGATGACTGTTATTTCACCAACCTCCAGAGCCAGTAGCCTGACAGAATACAGCAGCCCCAGCATACATTTTGTGTAAAATAGCCGATATACAAGCTCACAACATGTCGATGCAGATCGACTATTTGATAAAATAATTAAAACACCAACAAAGTTTAGGCATAAGGGGTAAGGCGGCGCGCAAGATAGCGCCCTTAATATCTTACTGTACCACGTCATGTGCTGTTTACATTTCTGACTAATAATGTATTGTCAATAAAATAAAATAAAAATCTGATTGCGCTAATATTAGCCTGCAAAATCAAGTCAAGTCGTCTTTATTTATATAGCACATTTTAAAAAAACAGCCGTTGACCCAAAGTGCTTTCCAATCAAGCATGACCAGCAACAACACCATAGCCATAGCAGAATGAAAAACAAGCAAAATTTAAACAAGCAACTCACAGTTGCCTAGCATGTGGTACAACAATCATTCAATAAATGCTGCCGCCCAAGTTCATATAAGCATCATAATCTGTTTTTAATGTCCGGAGACTCCTGTCCAGTACAGTCTTCAGACCTGCCTCCTGCAGGAGACTTGGCTCAGATCTGAACCCATTTGATTTGGCGTTAGAACCCATTGCGACCGCAAGCCCTTGCTGCAATTGACCCCAGGCAGGGTTCAAACCCACGACCTTCCGCATGAAAGGCGTATGCTCTAAAAGCTAAACTACTTCATATTGGCATGATAGATCAAATATAGCCTAGTCAGTCGAACTATCAATGGAGAATCAATGTGTTCACACTTTGTAATAAATACATTTGTGTTGGAACAGAGAGAGAGAGAGAGAGAGAGAGAGAGAGAGAGAGAGCACATGTCAGGAGTGGGGTCAGAGCTCCAACCTCAAAGTTTGCTTCCCCACCTTTGATCACATTTAGGCACCTATGACATTACAATCCGTTAAATCCTGGAGAGGAGAGAGGGAAAGGTCATGAGCCACACTCAAGCCAGGATGTTGCAATGAGGCTGACACACACACACACACACACACACACACACACACACACACACACACACACACACACACACACACACACACACACACACACACACACACACACACACACACACACACACACACACACACACACACACACACACGATCATCTGCCCCTGCGCTGCCTGGCTCTGCCCCTGTACTGTACTGTGCCCTTCCCTGTCCAGTCCAGTGTGCCCTGTTGTAACTTTGCCCAGTGTGTCTTCCTCCTGAGCTCCCCAGCGCCTCCCCTCTCCTCTTTGGACTCTGATTGCCTAGAGTGGACTCACCTGCGGGTGTCAGCCATGCTTAGTTGGCTAATGAGCCTCAAAGATTATACTGTCTATGACTGCTCTCTTTGCTGGATCACGTTGTTTGGTTTCCGTGTATTCACCCTTGTCCTGCCCTGTGAGGTGTACCTTATTTGCTATTATTTTAAGCGAAGTCTTGGTTTCCTGCGTTTACTTTCTAAAAAAACTTTGGGTCATTTTATCCAGTGGTGTGTTCTAGTTTTTTTTTGAAGGTATACTATGATTATTCCCTGCCTCCCACACGCACGGCATGCGCGCGTCTATAATTAATTAAATGTAAAAAATTCGCGCGCGTGTGCGGCCCACAAAAATATTGCATGTTGAAATTTTCCGCACGCTGCGCGCGCGTGTGTGTCTCGCGCTCTGTAATGTCTGTCTTGCTCTCGTTCTGTCTCTCGTACCACTCTCGGTTCCTTGTTTGTTTTTGTTGTTGGCGCTGCCTGTCTCACTCTTCCGGGGCTTTACCTGCTGGGGCCAGTGTTGCCATGTCCGCGTATTATAAGCGACTTTGGGCTTGTTTTTCTGTAAAGTTTTCTTGTAAAATGTTGGTCGTTGTGGGTTGCGTTTTTTTCGGGCTTGTTTCTAAAGTGTACTTGCTTAGGCTTGCTTAAAAAAATAGCGTAGGTTTTAAGTGCTCATGTGGCCTAAGTTGCTTCTTTTGGGCTTGTTTTCATAGAACTGGTTGCTTATTTCTCTCGCAAAATCTGGCAACACTGGCTGGTGAATGAAATCACAGAAGACTCGTCCCTAAACACACTCGCCCCGGGTCTAATCCGGCGGCCTCTGTCCGCGAAATGAATGGGGGCGAGTGTGTTTTGGGGCGAGCGTTCCAGTTACCACCGGAACGCTCGCCCAGAATCGTTTTTTTTTACTCTCTCTCGCTTTGCTGGCTGAGCCCTGAGCAGCACAGTGCACGTTAACGCCAGTCAGTCAGCGCCGTCAGTTAGCGTATCAGAGCGTATCAGCGTCTCAGGTACGCTGTTTTGAACAGTTTTTGAAGGTGTACGGTGGCGACGAAAAAAAATCTCAAGGTGTACGACGTACACAGCATCTGACGGTAGAACCCACCACTGATTTTATCGTCTACTCAGGCTTTTGTGAGCCCCCCAGACCGTTTTTAAGTTGCTTGATTTAGTATTTAGATATTTGATCATCATTTTATCAGACACGCCCCCTTCCTATACAAACCCATTATAACTTCAAACTCCATTTTTAACATGTTAGATTCATCAATATCTAACATCTAAATACTAAATCAAGCAACTTAAAAACGGTCTGGGGGGCTCACAAAAGCCTGAGTAGACGATAAAATTACCAAAAGTTTTTTTGAAAGTGAAATACTCCTTTAAGTTGAGTTTCTGCATATGTTTCCAAAAACACCCGGGTTCCTGACACTTTTGTATCTCATTTTGGTTGCATTCTGCACCTAGAAATGTGTGTTGTTTATGAAATAGGTGCACTGACATAGTTTGCTTGTCATTTTAAATGCACTTTGTGTGTCATCACAAAGTGCACCTATATTGCACAATTATGGGCAAATAATGGGAGGACATATTATAAGTAGATAGGTTTAAGGGAGAATTGCACAAATAGTGGCAGGAAATACAGTACGATAAGTGCGGTTGATTATGAATTGCACTGGATTAATAGAGCCTTACAAGTTCATTTGTTTCAATTTGTACAAGGTTAATTAACAATGAGGATTTTACCGTGTGCGATATCCTGGCAAGTCAAGCTCCTTGCAACTCCAGCCATAAAATAGACAATTTATACTGATGTCATCTGTGATACAAGCAGTGTTGGAACTAACACTTAACAAACTACAGACAGAGATTCCGTGCATTTATTGTAAGATTGTCACCCCAAATTTGGTTTCTCCTAGCTGGAGTTGCATTATGTTCCTCCAAGTCTTACGGTACTGTATTACTTAATTGCAAGACGTTGTGAGCTTGTAGATCAGCTATTTCCACAATATTTATCTATGGAACAACAGAGTCAAACAAAATGTAATGCCTCAACTCCTACAATTCCAAGTGCTTGTCAGGGTGGGGGGTCCACAGTTCAAATATGATTATTTTGGGGGGTTGTGGCCTGAAAAGGTTGAGAACCACTGATTTAATTAATCAATTTCGACATTACTGAATTGAGCTTTTCTTATTATTCCTGAGCTGGTTGAGGACTCTAAATTTCATCCAAATTGGAATTCACACGTTAACTCAACGACCTGCCATTCACTTCATTGAACGCAGGTCACTGAATTGAGTACTTCATTAGTATTCAAATTGCGCGTCATAGCACAGCAAAATCTTGAATCTTCAATACTGTTTGTGTCTTCAATGCCAAGTTAATACTATTCTGTAATAGATACAGGAATGCTAGCAGTTAACACTGCTATTATATCTGATAAGCCTAACCAGCATTTATTTATAACAATCCTTGCACTATTCTATGGTAATAATCCATGCTTTGCATTGAAAATGCATCTAAGGCTAAAAGCAGCTCCGAAGTGGTGGACTTACAGGGTGATCAACATTAGAAACAGTAGAAAATCAGTACAAAGCATATTGTAAATTTGTAATTGTACTCAGTGTTACTGTGAAACTGGGCCAGAGTGGGCCTGGCCGAGTTTGTGCGGGGCATAAACGCGCGGGAAGCGCAGGCATTTTTTTTTACATTAATTAATTATATACGTGCACGCGCGCGTGCCGTGCGTGTGGGAGGAACTAGGGAGGGAATAGTTATAATATACCCTCCAAATAAATCACAGTACCCTTTAAGCTCCATTTAAAATGCAGAATGAGACTATAAAGTAGGCGCATGCACTGATTGTGTAATTAGCTGCTGCTGCCTCAGTAAATCGGACGATAATTTCATGCACCCTGAGAGCGTAAATTGCACTAAAGGCAAACAGCAATTTGTTGTGTGCCTTTGATATACAGACAATTGGGCCTGATTGAATATATTTTTGGAAAAGCACAGGACAGTCTGACAGATTAATCTGGATGCTAACTTCAGTACAGAGCGTTTTCTTACAGCGTGGTCCCACAGAGGTGAGCCGTCTATACAGTACACAAACTGCACAGTATAAGCTCATGCTCATGTTAGTCCGTGAGCCAGGGGGGTTGGTCATTACCATCTGAGGGGATTAATGCTCATAGTGATTTTTGTCAAGGTATGCATGTCTAGAGTTAGAAAATATGTGATAGCCTTGCACCAATGGTAGCTTTATGGGTGCTATCATGCATTTGATGTTATAACACTAGGTGAAAATTACATGGGTCAATATATGAAAACATACTATTAACCCCCCCCAAAAAAATATACAAAAGGTTTTTCAATTGGTTCTGGTACGTCTAGGCATGCTTAAGAACATACAAAAAAATCTAGGAAATTATATTTCTCGTAAAGCCATAACTTTCAAGATGGCGTCCAATATGACTGCCAGGAGCTTAAATGGCTTTATGATACTGTTCAACCTAGAAAGGTGTTTTTTGTGTCTAAACACAACACACACACACACACACACACACACACACACACACACACACACACACACACACACACACACACACACAGTGGGAAGGCCGGCAGTACCAAATCTGATGCTTTCCAAATAAAATGTAATGAGCATGACCCGAATCTATCTCTATTCCTGATACAAATCTACATGCCTGGAGTGGACATAGAAATGCCCAAACACGCATAACAAAAACTAACTGATGTGATGTTTGCAGATGCCAGTAGTGTGTGAGCACTGGCATCTGCGATATGGATGTACGTGCGGTCAATCGCAGTTGACAGTATCGCAGAGGCAGCGAGCCACACGGTATGTACCCAGGATGCCTCACTCACACAGCTTCCTGTTTGGATGTTTCTGTTTGGTTTTGTTTGGTTCTGCAGACAATGCACTCCAGACAGTCTACTACCACACACACACACACACACACACACACACACACACACACACACACACACACACACACACACACACACACACACACACACACACACACACACACACACACACACACACACACACACACACACACACACACACAGTACTCATACACACAGCTGTACCCGCACAGACACACAGGCTGACATAAACAAATGGATGGAGGAAATGCAAATCCACATACGCGCAGATAGAGACACGAAGACACAAATACAGATATAAATAAAACACACACAGGAACACAAATGTGGTAAATACACAGACACTCGGAGCACAGACTGGGTGTGTGGCATTGCTTCAGATCCATTATAGAGGAACCAAACAAACATTGTTCTTTTCCAACGGGAGGGAGGGAGTGATATCAGGAAGTTGATGAGTCGCCACATGCTCAGAGCGGATCTGTTAGGCAATCTAAACAACCATGGAGGTCAAATACCTTAACTCTATGAGCAGTATTTAGAGCGATCTATGGCACATGGTCTATAACGCAGGGCACAATTACGACGGGTGTGTGTCCAACTCCAATTGTTAATCCCCAGCCAGAGCTCAGAGGTCCGCTGACCTGCTGTTGCTGGTAGTTCCTAAAGCAAACAAAAAAGCAGTGGTGGCCGCGCTTTTGCTGCTGCCGCCCCCAGGTTCTGTAATAGCCTGCTTTCAGATTAGATCGGCACAGTCCATTGAGGTTTTTAATCCCTACTCAAGACTCACTTCTTCTCCCTTGCTTTTAATCACTTGTGAGTGTACATAACTACATACTTATGCATTTCCTTTTTGTCTTATGCATGCTGGTGCACGAGTATACTTTTAGCAAGTTTTTTAATGTTTGTTCATTCTGTGAAGCACTTTGGTCAATCTCTGGTTGTTTTAAACATGCTAAATAAATAAAGTTTGATTATTGATTGATTGATTGAATTGTGGTAGTTAAACGCCACATTACCTGAGCATGTAGGAAGAGAGAGGAAGAGAACAAAAATATTCCAAAGAGAAGTTTGAGCAACAGAAAAAGGAACGGAATAAGAGAGAGGGAGGGTGAGAGAGAAAGACAGACAGACAGAGAAACCACATCTGCCTGAGTGATCAGAATTGCACACCAACACTGTGTCTAGATTATGTCATAGCTAAACACAAGAACAGCTTATCAAATGTCTTGTAAAAGTATTCCATGTTACTTAATAGACTCTTTGATACTTCATATATTTAGTGATACCATGCTCCGAGGATATTAGATCGTAGAGTTTTACTGTAATTGAGTCATTGAGTCCACAGTAAAAATGCTATTCTCAACCAGGGCTGCTGTCATTTTATACCGATCCCCAAGAGAGTAAGCAAAACATGTTTTTTTCCCCGGAAGACCACAGGCTGAAGGCAAAATTCCTACTGGGCATGGATTATATAGTAAGGAATATAGAAACAAGTAAATATTGGTTTCTTTGGTTTTGATGTATGCTTTTTTAGCCCTGCTAGAGGTCAGTCGGTCACTACTGGCTGGATTGCCAAGGAATTAGCTGTGTACCTTCATGCTCCGCAGAGGGTGAACCCTACAGATTTTTGTGACCCCATGGTCTTTTCTATAGCACCTGCTTCAGTGAATATACAATAACCCCCCCCCCCCTCCCTTCAATTACAATCTGCCTTTAACAACAATTTTAAATCATTTTAAGTTGAATGCAGGGTAGTAAGGATGACAATGACAGTTGGTTTATGCCACTTTGGCCTGGTTAGTTATAAGGAGAAGAACAGCCTCTAGAGGCTGCTAGTGGGGCTCTTGTCTTGTTATACTATTATTACCACTACAGTATGAATCACATTTATTTAATTATCTAATTTACATTTTATGAACATAGAAATGACACATACTGTACCATCTAAAGTGACTATTTTAGTCTTTTTTCTTAAGAATCTTATGATTTTTTAATGTCTCAGAGCATGAGTACCCAGGAGGTAACTATGGTAACTGTCATTGCTACGACCATTTGCTTGGCCAGGAGCCTAGAAACAGAGATGGACATTCTCCAGCTAGACTCTGTGCAGTGTGTGTGTGTGTGTGTGTGTGTGTGTGTGTGTGTGTGTGTGTGTGTGTGTGTGTGTGTGTGTGTGTGTGTGTGTGTGTGTGTGTGTGTGTGTGTGTGTGTGTGTGTGTCTGTCTGTGTTTGTGCGTGTGTGTGTGTGTGTGTGTGTGTGTGTGTGTGTGTGTGTGTGTGTGTGCAACTGTGCGTGCACACTCATGTGTATGTGTGCACACATGTTTGATGTTAGTGTGTGTATGTGCGAGTTTACAGGTGTGTGAATCTCTGTGTGTATATAAACACATATTATGTGTTTACGCAGGAGAAACTGTAAGTCTGATAATCCCCAAAACAAACCAGCATGATGATGTGTGTGCATGTGCGGGTGCGTGCGCGCGTGCATGTGTGCGTGTTGGCTCCTTCGGTTATTGCCTCATATATCTGCCATATTAGCCTTGGAAGTGATGCATGAAGCTAAGTTGGTCCAAGAAACGACACCCTGCTGTGATAAAGTGCACCAAGTCCTCCCACTGTGTGTGTGTTTGTGTGTGATAACTTTAACTATGACTCCCGTTCCCTACACACAGCAAATAAAAGAGTGACGCACACCTATGTGCACACGTGTTTGTGTATGCGTCAATGTGTGTTCCTATTTTTTTATTGCTTAATTCCCCATACATACAGAAAACTAATCACACTACAGGTGTTGAGTAGGTGTATTTTTCAAGGCTTGCTCTTTCTACTTTAGTTTAGTTTCTTAGCACATTGTTATAAAAAATATAGAAACGATACATACTGTATCAAAGAAAACAAGTTACTGTGCGAGGAAAGGAATAACATTAATTCATTTAATTAAATTCATTAAATAACATATATTAAAAGTTCAATAATAACAATACAAAAGTGTAGAAGTTTACAAGAGGAGCAGCAGTGCAATAAAGAAATAAAAACACAAAAACTGCAGAAAAGAAAAAGACAAAAAAAAAAAGATTACACATCAGAACTAAATCAGATGGACGAAATGAGGAAGAAATTAGATGTTGTTTTAGATGTTTCTTAAATATTGGCAAGGATAGTGATGACTTAAGTGATGCATATAGAGAGCTCCACAACTGAGGGCCTCTGAAATTTGATGAAAGATTGATGTTTAGTATGACAAAAAGGTCAATTCAAATCATCTCTTTGCCTTCTCGGGGTCCGTAAGCCCCTCACAATTTCCGTTAAGCTCGTTCCATCAAAGGCTCATCTGAAGCTCACAGCCCAAATCCCGTACATCAATCAAAAACATCTAAAAGGACTCAGGTAGGTATATTGGCACAAAAAGGACCCAGACAGACGTGTACAACGGGTATTCTGACAAAGCCCCTGACATGTATATATACTGTATATATGGGCCCTATCTTGCACGCCGCCTTAACCCTTATGCCTAAACTTTCTAGGCATGTTTTACTATTTTGAAAAACATTTTAAAATAGTTCAAATGGCCGATCTACAAGCTCACAACATGTCGATGTAGACCGGCTATTTGAACTGTTTTAAAATGTTTTTCAAAATAGTAAAAAATGCCAAAAAGGTTTAGGCAAAAAGATTTCGGCATAAGGGGTATTTTTACAGTCAGCCTGTAAGAAGGAGTCTCCTGCTGAGATTGATAAGGTTTCCATGGCTGTTACGTAGGCTATTTTGGATGCACTAAAAGGTTTACGGTTTCCCGCTGTAAAGCCCTATTCACATAGGACTAGTATTAATAGTCCTGTCCAGTCCATGTGAATTAGAAGTTACCTCCCCACCCCCAGGTATGCGTTTCATCCTGCACATTTGCAAGGGATAAGAAAACTTAAAATGTTATTCAAATGTACTGACATTATCCCCCAGATGATTGGAAAATGCCATGGCTCTGCATGAAATGAACTTGTAAACAATTTTCCAACCCACGTTTTCCAATAAACTTCAATCTTCACAGAGACATTTTGGTAGCTTAGGCTGGCTTATGTGGGTTTATGAGCCGAGTGGGTGTCTGAAAAATCATGACGGTACGCATCAGTGTTTGACTTGGCATGGTTAATAACGTGATGATGTTTCACAAACTTGGACTTATCTATTCTTGCATGTAACTTACATCTAGCACTACATGTTTAGGTGTTTCAGCGTTTTACACGTGTCACGTGTGCTTCTGAAAGCATTTACAAAACATCACACAACAATGTGATTACTGTATGCTATAATAGAAAAACTGAGTGTTGATTTGCTTAGGGACTTAGCAAATCTTAGGGACAACGTGATATTTTCCCTTTTTTTAATTTCAATTTCACCACACATTCCATTATTTTACTTACAGTCACAGTCAAACAGTGGTGAATGACTGAAGATAATATCTGACAAAGTAGCAAAATGAAACTTGCATTTATAGACAGACGTTTTATTCATCCTCCTGTATGTGTTCCGCTTAGGGGTACAGCTGTGTGTTAAGACGGTATCAATGCAGCCGTTGGAGGGTTTAAAGTCCACTTCCACGCCCTGCTAATTGGTTTGGGACAGCCTTCAATATGGCCAAACCTCCATGTGAATGGAGCACAGGCAGAGTGGATAGGGCCGGGGTGTGTGCAATGACTGGAATGACATTGAGCCAAGGTATAATGCAATGCACACATTATAGTTGGTTATATTTTCTGATCACGTTTCACATGAAGACTTGGTTTAATCTTTTTAATGCTTATGGAAAAACTCTATTGAGCCTTAAAGAATAAACCAAGCTTGGCTCAGCAAGTCATTAAAACAAGTGAAATCATGAACCGTCTTGCCACACTTAAGACACACATCGAAACCCGGAGTGTTAATTTAACTGAGAGTGTTAAAAACTGGGCCCATTAGGATGACTGATTTACTGTGCGGATCAGTCAAGAATAAAAGACGATACACTTAAGCTCACTGCACCAGAGGATCTGTAAATGGTACAGTATAAGCAAATACTTGGTATAGCACCATGTCTGGAATGATGGAAAATGCTTATTAAGTCAAGCCATTGAAACAGTTCAGTATAAATCAAGTTGAATGGCATTTATAGGTTGTGCAGACTGCAGTCTGTGCACCAACACAAACATGAGCTGTACGCTCAGACATTCTCAGACCCTGGACTCTTGTCTAGACCACTGTTTCCCAAACAGTGGGTCGGGAGCCATCTTTGGGTCACGGACCAATTTTTATGGGTCGCAATTTTTATGGGTCCGTTTTCTAAATTAAAAAACATATATTATTTCAAAAGATTAAAAAACGTTTCAACAAAAAAATACCAACTTATCGTCAATTAAAAATAATTCCAACATTTTTCAAAAGTATACAAAATATAATTAAAAATCTAATATCTTTTTTAAAGTTTAAGTGAAAATAGCAGATCAACAAGCTTGTAGATCTGCTGTTTTTACTAGTGTGTCTCCCTGGCAAACATCTGATTTCTCTTTTGGGTCTTGAGCTAAAATGTACAGAACAATTGATCTAGAAGACTATGGTCCAGTCCACCATTCCTGCTCCCTCCCTCTCTCCCCCTCTCTCCTTCTCTCCCTCTCTCCCTCTCTCTCTCTCTCTCTTCACCTCTTGTGAAGTTTTGTGCTGCCATTTACTTACAGTATTGTGTTGACCATTCTTTTAATGTGCTTTTCTCTCCTGTCATCTCCTCTCCACCACCCTCCCTCCCCCCTCTCCTTTCCTCTTCGTCCCTCTCTTATTTCCTCTCGTCTCCTTTTCTCTTCTCCTGTTTCTTGTTGACTCCTTTCATCTCTCCTATTGCCCTCCTCTCCTCATCTCCTACGCCCCCTCTCTTCCTATCCTCTAAGGTCAGACAATGAAGCACTGCCTCTAGAATTCAGACCGTACTCTCAGCGTGCGTCATGCTTTAGATTAATAGCTCCTATACTACTGAGATTCCAGTGGGTTTAAGAAGTGTGTAGGTGTGTACGTGTGTGATGCTCACACATTCACACACTGTATGTGTGACTGACTGTGCATTGTGTATACAGTATGTATCTGCGTACAGAATACGAATGAATTTGTGCATGTATACTGTGTGTGTGTGTGTGTGTGTGTGTGTGTGTGTGTGTGTGTGTGTGTGTGTGTGTGCGCGCGCACGCGTGCATGTGTTTGTGATGGAGGTCGTTAATACTCCCTGGAGGACAATAAGAATACATCATATCCAACCCCCCCTTGTATCTCATCATAAGCTTGAAGCAATATGGATTTATATGGGTTTTTATACCACACTAGAATGTGTGTGTGCTGCTTTATATAACAAACAGTCAAAGCAGAATCCATCCTGTCTGACAGCACCTAGACTTTCAGACTTTGCCTTCAGGTTCCCACTTCAAATACCCTCTAGCCAAAACCAATACAGTACAAACACTCCTTCATCCGCTCAGCCATTTCACGGCTAAACTCCAGTAGGAAATAGCAATATCAGCTCAACCATCCAACCATGTTAGGTAAATATGGCTTTAAGTTAGTAGTACTTAAGGTGTTTGTGTTTAGCAACATTTTCTTTCTCTTTGATTGGTTGTCTCCCCCTGGATTAGATGGAGGAACACCAATCAAATATTACTTTCTGTCGTCTTCCCATCTCATCAGCTCACAAATTCATGAAATTGAAGGGATGTACTGTATGAATTCATGGGTAAAAGTAGGCATGTACGGTCCAGTACTCGGTACTACTAAAATATATAGCGCCGGTATGCAGTACCGGTAAGAGGGGACAGCAGCTGCCTGCCACATACAACCCGTCACGATCTACTAATGCTAGGTCAACATACTGTATAGTAAACAACAGTTTGTTTTCTTATAAATTACTTCAAACCACCACAGAACTGTGGGTTTTGAATCCGTACTAGAGAACGAAACTACTATGGAAACTACTATGGTCAAATTCTGATATGGTTCTGTGAGTTTCTGGTTGCTAGTCTATTCTTGCAAACTCTTCCAAGTTAAATGACAGACAAAATACGTTTTTTTTTTGTAGAGAAAGTTGAGCAGTGCAGAGTAAATGTAGGGTGGCATTTCTTCCTTGGTCTAGTGGGAATGTGCGTGCAAAGTTTCACAGCAATCGCACACTGCGTTCATGATTTGGGGCATTTTGTTCAAAACGGACTACTCCTGCAAACTTTGGAAGTCAATGTTAGCCAATCAGGATGGAATATGAAAAATCAGACAGATCCGTCATGATCATATGACTATGGAGACACTGTGTACCGATTTGTGTGATGTTTACGCAAAATCTGTAGGAGTGATATTTTTGTTTTTAAATCGCAAAAATCGTCCTCCTGGTGGCGCTATAACAGGCCAATGTGAAAATTTGGGCCAGAGGTTCTGCTCTGGCATCCAGGGAGATTAGCTATTCACAGACTGACAGATGGACGGACGGACGGACAGACGGACAGACGGACAGACAGGGGGCAAAACCAAGGCGCCAGCTTGAGATTTTTACATTGACTCCAATACGGAAGAGACAGTTCATATGAGAACATTTTGACGATAAAGTAGGTTAAATTGACGATAAAGTAGGTTATGCTCTAGGAGGGGTGGGATGATTTGATTGACAAGCTACACAACCAATAGCATTCATTCCCCACCCCCGCTTTTGATTGACAAGCTACCCAACCAATAATGGTCTGGTGTCATTCTGCAGGATATGACGCGATATGACGCGATATTGAAAGATGGCGGATTTGAAATTGCTGAACAATCGGCTTCATCTACGATCTGTAGAGTCTAGGGGCGTAACGCCGTCCATTCTTTTCAAGAGGGTTTAGGACCCATCCGTGGTGAAAGTTTTTCTTTCCGTCGTGAAAATGTGTCTTTCGC
Organism: Gymnoscopelus braueri; assembly: GCF_963280865.1. Classification (NCBI taxonomy): domain Eukaryota; kingdom Metazoa; phylum Chordata; class Actinopteri; order Myctophiformes; family Myctophidae; genus Gymnoscopelus; species Gymnoscopelus braueri. Next base: position 27,821,425 of record NC_137622.1, read on the forward strand.
TGTGACGCCATGCTGTGGAAAACACGCCCATAGGCTAAGCTCTGCAGGACGTGCTGTGATTGGCTAGCGAGACACATGATGAAATTAACTTCAAACTTCGCAGACGCGCTGTGATTGGCTAGCGAGACGCATGATGAAATTAATAATAACGTAAAAAATGTAAGCGCGTCACTTCGCAGGACGTGCTGTGATTGGCTACCGAGATGCATGAAATTAATAACTCATAAATAGCACTGCTCACTTCACACTGGGTGTGATTTTTATACAGTCTATGGGCAAAACACGGCCACACCTTCAGCCTGGCGGAGACAATAATATAAAAGGAAAAATATATTTCCTTTAATCAACCCTCCTCTTTTTCATTTTCAGTAGAAAAAGTGCTCTAGGGCCTAGACCCCTTACTGCCTAGAGTCTAGGCAGTAAGGGGTGGACAGTGTGAACATAACCTAATAGATGAATTAATTAATAAAATTAAGATTGCTTTAGCTTGGGGCTTACACATATTCCTGTGAATAGGCTACTTACAGACAAACTTGCTTTCCTTATTATTAAATCAAACACACACACGCACGCACGCACGCACGCACGCACGCACGCACGCACGCACGCACGCACGCACACACACACACACACACACGCACACGCACACGCACACGCACACGCACACGCACACACACACACACACACACACACCAACCCGATCTCCAGAGATTACCGTAACATTGCACGGAACGAGTGCACTTCATTCCGTGGATAGCCGCCTCGGAACTCCCGAATTGCGTGCATATGGTACGGCGCTGCCTTTGTGACAAAACCATTTCGGAGGCGCGCAGTCACAGGCGAATTGTCACCCCGTGAAGGACCACCGAGGGAGCTAAGGCGACCGAGTTGCCGTCCTGAACGGTGTGACATTCGCCTGTGCCTACTCAGCGCCGTTTGAGTTATGTACCGATAGGCACAGAATCGTAAATTTTATTGTGCGGACTGCTCTGCTTCCGGGTTTTTCCGTGTTGCGACTGGTTACGCCCACCGTGGGACTCGCCGTACATATGCACGCAATTTGGGAGTTCCGAGGCGACTATCCACGGAATGAAGTGCACTCGTTCCGTGCAATGTTACGGTATTCTCTGGAGATCAGGCTGGGCTTACATGAGGCTTTGTACCTGTTTTCTCCATACATGGGCATGGTCACTTTGTCCTTAGGCCCCAGCCATAAAAGTCTGTCCCCCTTTCGTCCATACATGGGCATGTTTTGTACCTGTTTTCTCCATACATGGGCAAAAAACAGGTTTTGGTCACTTTGTCCCCAGCCATAAAAGTCTGTCCCCCTTTCGTCCATACATGGGCATGTTTTGTACCTGTTTTCTCCATACATGGGCAAAAAACAGGTTTTGGTCACTTTGTCCCCAGCCATAAAAGTCTGTCCCCCTTTCGTCCATACATGGGCATAGACACAGGCTGACACGTCATGTGAAGTCTGGGTCTGGCAGAACCAGGTCTCCTGGTCTTTTTTTTTTAGATGAAGATGAAGTTGCATGTTGAGGGGTCCCTATAGAACGCACCACCAAAAGTGTTTTCAATTGTGCCGTCTGCACCATCTGTCGTACAACCTGTAGATTTCTCGTGTCCTGACGGCTGCACCCCACGACTGACACATCCCTGGATAGGCAACCCAGCCTTGCGAAGATTTTCTAATCATTTATTCTGTAGCTGTCATGGCTGCCAGTTCCCACCTGATGTCGTGCGGGAGTTCAGACTGCTCCAGATTGTACTGAATAACTGCTAGCTTACATAACATCTTCAGACTTGGACTCAAGTCTAAGATAAACAGATCACTGGGTATGTCTCTAAAGAGGATGACACGATCTCCCACCATGCAACAGGACATACAACTAGTCCGAAATGGGCGTTTCCCCTTGGGCTCAACCTTCTTCCAGGAAAAGGTCTCTGGATTCAATTTCCACAGAGCATTGAAAATCTTCTTCAGGTGACTGTTTCTTCCACCAAATATGTACAGCTCTCCATTGTAAGCAAAGGCTGCAGGGCTCCAGCGTCCTTTTGGACGAAGCTGTGTAGAAGGCGTGCTCAGCCAGCAGTTGGTCTCTGTGTCAAACACTCTGATGTTGTAGTTTTCGTTCTGGTTCCCTGTTCCCCCAAATACAAACATCTTTGTCCCGATGATGTTTGCAGAGTGATTTGATGAAACAGGTGGCGGTATGCCTCTGGTGTTAATGAAAGACGTCATAGATATACATGACCTTCCCCAAAACACATGCTGAGTGGTCCCTCATCCCCTTTGGAATGGTCCCAGAAACCCCGGGCTTGACCCAACTGTGGGTGTCGACGTCAAATGCATAAAGCATGTTGGAGTCGTGCCCCCGGAAATATAGAGAGTCGCCATATTCCTCTATCTGAAAATTCACTAAACCGCCCCAGATGTAGACAATAATTTCTATCAGCACAGCTGTGTGGCTCACACAGTTGAAGGGAACCTCAGGTCGATGTTCTCCTCTTCCAGTTGTCACAGGAGGCAACTGAATCCATCTCAAAGACACTGTGTTGAAGACATGCACTGCAATCTGGTCCCTGTCATTCAAGTAACAGTACCCTCCAAAGGAGTAGAGATTGTGTTCCACCACTACAGCAGCATCGAAGGATCTCTTTGTTCCTCGGTTCAGATGCAAGGTCCAGTGCCACATTTTGGAGAACAGCAACAAAGCAGATGAAAATGAAGTCTTCAAGTCTCTGTAAAACAATGCATTGATGTTCCACATGCCAACACTTATATTGGTACAGTCACACAAACACAAAGTCCATATTTGGGCAAAACTAAAATCATATTGATGACATCAGTGTGGAACTCCTTTTGTGGGCAGACTCTTGTAAAAAAGTGACAAATGCACATTATATTTATCTGCTTGATCTATAGATGTTATTATATACGAGTGATATGTAACATCTGATCTACTTATGCATGTTATTTGCCAGACCCAAGGGGTTGGCCTACATGAGGCTTTGTCCCTATTTTGTCCATACATGGGCATAAAAGAGGGTTCAAGTTTCGTCCCCCATAGTGATGGAGCTCACTTTAAAAAAATGGATTTTTTGAAGTGCATAATCCTACTTATAGGTTATTAATGTCATCATGTGTCTCGCTAGCCAATCACAGTGCTGAATAGAGTCAGCCAATTTCGTCCCCCTTTCGTCCATACATGGGCATAAAAGGAAAAGGAATTTATTCTGGGTCTGGCAGAACCAGGTCTCCTGGTCTTGTTCATTAAAATGTACTGAAGCAGCATATCTGCATACCGAGATCCTGGATGTTATCAGTATCACATCTGTGTGTCTGTCTGTCTGTGTCCCTTTTATGCCCATATATGGAGATTCCTGATGTCGTCAATATGACGTCATAGTACTGACATCATAAACTGGCCTCCAAGTACTATGATAACAGGTATTGCATAAACGGAGGGGCATGCGTTCCCAACTGGCATCACCCTAGTAGTAGGTAAATAAATTCAAATAACAGTAAGACTAGGAATAGTTGAAATACTACCTCATTTGATTTGTCTTTGTATTTTCTTTTTCAAGTTTCTTTTTCATCCCTATTCAAGTCGAGACACACATGATTCCTTGTCATTTTACGCGTTATCTTTTATCTGTTAAGTAATCATGCCCATGCTATTAGAGGAGAGGACAAAGATCCGGACTATGATCGTTAACTGCGTCCACGGGCAGCAGTGAAAGGAACAGCAATAATAGAGCTAATCATCGTGTGTGTGGGAGAGAGATTAACGTAGGATTCGGTGAGAGACATGAGTAATGTGACCTTTATGCCATGCAGGGGTATTTAACCTTTTCCTCAACTGATGACCGGCTCTGTCGCTGTGGGAACAAACACTGATCGATTTGTTGTGTAATTATGGGAATGGCACTCTGCTCTTGAGAGTTTCCTACAGTACGCACTCAAATTGCTGGTGTCATCAGTGTCTAATTTGTTTTAATGTCATTTTCAAATTGAATGATTGTGTTCAAAAACATTTCTTATTTAAACTGAGTTCCGAGTCTTCTGACAGTTACTTCAGTAATAAAAGTAAAGTCACTTCCCTTTCAGTAATAAATAAATAAATAAATAAATAAATAAATAAATAAATAAATAAATAAATAAATAAATAAATAAATAAATAAATAAATAAATAAATAAATAAATAAATAAATAAATAAAATGAATAAATAAATATTTGAGATGAAACTCACAGCTCACAATGTCCCATGGCTTTGGTCCATGGCTGATTCTCAAAGTGCGGTCCGGGCACCCCCAGGAGTCCTTGAGGGGTTTCCAGGGGGTCCTTGGCTGGTTCTTAAAGTGCGGTCCGGAGACCTCCAGGGGTCCTTGAGAGTTTTCCAGGGGGTCGGGCGGCAGTGGCTCAGGGGTAGAGTGGCCGGGTAGAGTGAACTGGAAGACCGCAAGGTTCCCAGTTCGATCCCGGGCTGGGGCGCTCCCCTAGAGTTAGTGTCGAAGTGTCCTTGAGCAAGACGCTGAACCCCTAATTGCTCCCGATGAGCAGGTTGGTGCCTTGCATGGTTTCCTCCGCCATGTGTGTGTGAATGGGTGAATGGCACAATCAATGTAAAGTGCTTTTGGCTATATAATACCAATAGGGACGGGCTGTATTTGCTGAAGCCCCTCCCCCCCTGTGTTCCTATTGGCTGGGGTTTAAACAGCCAATAAGACTTTTGGCTTTTGGACACTTTGCAGCATAAAAATACTTAAAAGTAAGCTTCAAGGTTCAAGATTGTACTTACATCTTGTTACATACCTGTACACATCTTGTGTACAGGTACATAAAGAGAAAAACATACATCCTACAATCCTACCATACTCTTTAAAAGGCAAATAGAATACATAAGTACTTCATAGTATAACTAAAAACTGTGCAAATAATAGTGCAATTCATCTATGATTCAGTTCATCTGTCTTCATCATAGACCGTAAAAAAATATGGACGGCGTCACGCCATTGGTTTCTACAAGCCGTAATTGAAGTCTATTTTGCAGCAATTTCAAATCCGCCATCTTTCTACATCCGGTCGATATCCGGTCTGAAATGCAAACAAAAATGTATGCTTTTGGCTGAGACCGCACCAATGGCGGGTCTTCACTCGGTAGAACCAGTGGAAACCATAGAAACATACCCTACTATAATAGATTTTAAAATAAATGGGACCATAATTTACCAAAACGCATATCATGGTGATTGAAAGAAGACTTTAAACTAGCGACTGGAAGCATATAGTATTTATGACAATGTTTATTAAGGTAATAAAATCAAGTGTAAAAAACCAACCCATCCGCTTGAATAGGGCCTATAATTGCTCTGCCAATTTACAAGCCGGATGCTAGGCCCTTGTTCATGTCATGATTTCAGTTCATCTGTCATATTGACTACCGTCCTAAATGTCCTCGGCTACTAATCACACATTGGCTGGATAAAAACTGTTTTAAAAAAGTGCGACGTGTGGGTGGAGATGCTCTCTGGCCTGTGGTGTCTCAGGTTGTGTCCTGAGTCCCTCCACACGAACAGACAGAGGGTGAGCAGGATGATGTAGATCCTTGCTCTCCTCCTACAGCGCTGTGTGTAGAGTGTGTCCATGGCAGGGAGATCCGATCCAATAATTCTCTCTTCAGTTTTGATAACTTGTTGGAGTGATTTCCTCTCAGCTTGGGTAGTGTTGCCAAACCACCACGTGATACCACTGGTGAGGATGCTTTCAACAAGACCTCTGTAGGCCAGAGTGAGGGGTTGAGGACTGAGTCCGGCCTTCTTCAGCATCCTAATGAAGTACAGCCGCTGCTGTGCTTTTTGCCAGACCCAAGGGGTCGGGCTTACATGAGGCTTTGTACCTGTTTCGTCCATACATGGGCATGGTCACTTTGTCCTCCGGCCCCAGCCAAAAAAAAATCTGTCCCCCTTTCGTCCCCTTTCGTCACGAACTATTCATGACATCATTATTATGTCACAAGTATGTCATTAAGTAAAGCTCATCATACTAGAACTTCATTCTGGGTCTGGCAGAACCAGGTCTCCTGGTCTTTTTTCACTGTAGCAACAGTGTTTTCAGTCCAGCTCAGATATTTTTTACACATGAAGGCCAAGGAACTTAAAGCTGCCTGCTCCACCTCTGTCCCCTTGATGGTGAGGAATCAGAATCCAGAATTACTTCCTTCGTTTTGTCCACATTGAGGACGAGGTCATTGTCCTCTCCTAATATCCAATAACACAGACAAATAGGTGGAACATGAAGCAGATGAACTCCCCCATGCAACATAAAGTTGTTTGCTATATAATACTGCCATATTGTATTTCATTACATAACTAGTGTGGGTCATGATGAATGAGCTACCCAGCTAGACAGTAGACCTTAGGACTGACATCAATATACTTGAGGGATGAAGAAGCACTGCGTTATTGCGCAACGTGTCGCAAATGTCCAGTCCATATATGGGCATATCTGCACACCCGCAGACAGACACCACCTACATGCCACAACTTGAACATATAAAGTATTTACACTTTATTTAATGTATCCTTAAATCTTAAAATTAGGAACGATAAATAGTAGGCTAAATGTAATCTTTATATCACTGATTTGAATGTGAAAATAACATTGGGCAACTGTATAAAAGGAGGACCCCACTGTATTACTATATTTTATATAATTCATTATTTAATAAATAAATAAATCTTTGATTTTGTTCAATTCACTCAGTCCAAATTTTCAATTAAAGAATGTGAAAATTGTGTTATGCTGCCTGCTAGCTCATAATGTCATCATAATATATTATCCAAAGTTAACAAAATATAAATTAATAATTTGGAATGATAAAGAAATGTTTATTATTAATAGTTATATTATACTTTATCTTGTTGTCCTTCTCTTCACACACTTTAATAGTGCCACGTTGTCTTTGCCTCTGGCTGCACTAGTTACAGGAAAAAGCCTTTAACAAAACAAGGCAAACGACAACATGTTTCGACCACTACAGGTCTTCATCAGGGCGAAAAGAATAAACTAAACACAATTTTGACCTGATGACCTGTTGTGGTCGAAACATGTTGGCAGGTTTTAATAAAGGCTTTGAGTGCCCGGATCCTGTTTCATTAACTTTCATTATTTTTCTTTTGAGGAGGATCCAAACATCAACGTCTAATTGCGTGCGTGCGTGCGTGCGTGCGTGCGTGCGTGCGTGCGTGCGTGCGTGCGTGCGTGCGTGCGTGCGTGCAGGACCACAGTTAACTCAGAAGTTTTAAGAACATCTGAAGGATCATTCAGACCTCTGCATAAAAGTGCATCTACTGTATGTCTACAGTACTTGTTCAGGATCAATACCCCCATGTAGCCAGCCTCTGGATCAATACAACCTTCACCTTAGAGACAAATTAACCTTGCTTGTGTGTGTGCGCTGCAGTGAGTGCATCGAGGCTGCATTCTCTCTCTTGACAGATCATAATGAGTTAATAGGAAACAAACAAAATGTGTAAAGGGTCAAAGTTGAGAAGGTAGAATAATAACCTCATCATCATTTAGCATTCCATGGACATTTACAAACATTGACAACAGACACTTAAACTAAAACAACTGTCTGTCCAATCCAGTCTCCTACTCCTATACCGTAGGACTGTTGCTAAGAAAAACATCACTTCAAAGTTTAGTTTACGGCAAATTAAACATCTGCTTTTAATCTCTGCATATTTTTTTTTTAAGGATGTTGTGCTTATAACGCTTACAAGAAGATTCCCTATCTGCAGTCATGGAGTACTTGGAACTGGTGGTCTGATCTTTTAATGAGCTCCTGCTACGACGAGTGGAGAGGGCAACGTCACGTAGGCTAATAATTATCAATCTGTCACCCCCCGAATATAGACAAACAGATCTACACTTGACAATTGGCAATTAGTCATTGATGCTTGTGGATTGGCTGTTTTTGGCAATTTGCTGGAGTGTTGTAAATGGGAAGACAGGAAGTACCATCTCTACTGCTCTAATGCTTCTCTTCTTGGTTTTTGGGATGCAAAGCAAAGCTCTCGTCTCAGCAGGATGATCAGCATCATCTCTGCTTGCACAGCAATTCCATTAACTCAGTCAGTGTGATATCCTTTCACCGCTGATTGTTTCCTCTAGTCTGTCTATACTGTCCCACGCCAATGTGAACACACCGATTTTTGGTCGTTTTGTGGCAGTGGGATGGCATCTCCACGTGCTGCTTGCTTCTGAAGACAAATGGCTGTGCCAATTTATTCTACCTGAGAATATGAAATACCATGGCCAAGTCTGTTCAGTATCTGTATCCGTTCCATATTTTCAGTAAGTGACTGGACAGGAAAGGGCAACACACAAACCTCATTTATCAACCTTCCGCAGACAAAATCAATCTGTTGTCAATTTGACATGAGTGTAGCCAACGATCAAATCTCACATCAGGTCTCAGCTCGTGTATGCTATTGTTTTCCATCGTAGACCATCTGACAGACATCTAAACATATGCAGCAGCCACTTATTCAGTTAAAATGATGTAACCTAACATCTAATATCTAACATAACCCTGTGTATCACTAACATAAATAGGTAGTTGCAATAATGGGGTCAACAGGTGACATAATCACAAGCATTTGAAATCGAGGTATTAAAAACAATCTATCATATTAGGTCGGATGTTTAATCGGTCACCCATTTAAACAAGAGCTTTAACAGTCATTCATGTATCTCAACAGTGGCAGATTTGTCTCTATTAAAACTTTAAAACATAGACGTGAGAGGATTCTCATTTTGCAAAACAGCAGCACGGACATGTCTCCACGGCACATTGCACCTGGAGTCATATCCTTGGTGCTGGGTCAAATTAATATTCATGTGTACTAATTGACTCTTAATGTATTTCCTCACGGACTACTTGGTAATCCAACTCGCAAACACTACAGGAGAGTGAAGATTCCACATTGTGCCATACATACGGCACAGAGTCAGGAGTGGAGGGAGCCCTATTGTACATGCCACGCAGGGAAAGTCAGACATTATTCTGGCCTGTGGGGTCAAAATATTGTGTTACTATAATTGCGATAACGGGGTGCCATTGGATGTGGCCAATGCAGACAGGGAGCCGAGGACAGCAGCACAGCTAAAAGACGCACTAGAATTAATAGCCTGTCTCAACCCCTGTTGTTCCTCTATCTAACATCTAAGAAAGGTTTATACACAAACAGCTGAAGGGAAATGGACTTCCAGCATTAACATTTTTATATCTCCTTTTCGTTCAGTTTTTTAACAAATGAAAACACTTTATAATTAAATATATAAATCTTGTAAAAAAAATAAAAAGAAGAGACAAAGACCGTATTTCCCCTGACACAACGTACCGCGGTGTTATTCATAATTCTTCCCATCCTGCTGTACATTCCTCTAACTTTCCAATGCTTGGGGCCCATGCCCATGGTGGAAGATTATTTGTTGAGACAAAATCCAATTGCAACACAGCTGGTAAAAGTCACATTTCTTCATGCCTTGTTGCATTCTACGTGTGTGTATCTAGTAGTGACTTAATGCAAAGGGACAAATTCAACTTCCTCTGTGGAAGGTACTGTAATGGCTCAAGTATGATATAAAAGTAATAAAGTTGTCATGTCATGTCTTTATCAATTTCCTTTTTCACCAAACCACCTGTTCAGTAGCTGTCACTGATGGCCCAGAACCATGCTTATCTCCAGTCTCTATTGCTTTCTCCCTATTCTACTATTCAATAGATAAATGTTTTTGGGCGGTGAAACCGCCCCTATAAGTGAGGTTTGGATATTTGTACAACAAATCCTGCACTGTGATTGGCCAAAAATGTACCCCGCCTAACCCTGCACCGTGATTGGCCAATCACAGTCTATTCAGGACTGTGATTGGCCAGTGTCACATGACACATGTGCATAGCCCTATATAAGAAACCATAACTTAAAAAAAACAATAAATTTGTTTTTTTTAAGTTATGGTTTCTTCCATCATAAAGAGTGTTTCAATAAATGTATTTATTTTTTGTACATGATTGGTTGACTCCATTCAGTATTGTGATTAGCTAGCAAGACCCACTTCACACAGGGTGTGATTTTTTCTTTCTATTTTAACCCATTAAAACCGGGAAAGCATCTGTGTCATTTTACATCATTGCATCACAATCTTTTAACCACTTTAACCATATTTTATACTTTGGTTATTCAACAATAGCAGATATACAAGCTCATAGTAGCGCATCACTTCATGCAGCGCTATAGACCATATTCACACGGCGGCCATATTGCCATTAAGTCAATGAAATGCCACCCCAGTTGCCACAGCAACGCAATGTTAAATTCCAAAATGGCCACCGTGTGAATATGGACTATGAGCTTGTAGATCTGCTATTTCTGAAAAATCGTGAACATTTGTGCAAAAATGTTTTTTACTCAAAATATTTTCAGATGGGGGTCTGCGACCAAATACATATCGATTTGGGGATCCTTGACATGAAAGAGTTTGAGCACCACTGATATAGCAACAAAAGTATTTTCAGAAAACTGTTTAGAAGACATTTTGTAGAATTGGCCTCAGGTCTTAATGGGTTAATATGGGTGCATACCCACCAAAATGAGTACCCACCAATACTAGAAATACAGTTCCAGTTCTTTATACCTGCTTAATATGACCAAAAGTCCAATAATTACTTCATTCGTACAATTGTATACTCCAAATACAGTTTTTGTATATTTTCAAAAATATCTGTGAACATTATTCTCAAGTAGTCATTTGAACCAGGGCTTAAGCTTCCTACAACAGCCAATGTCTCACTGAAGCATCCGCAAGCAAGATGCTGAGGCCTTAACCTCACAGGCAGAGAACCATAACACCTCTGGTGAAATGATTACAAGTGTAAGCCTCTGAGAGTTACAGTACGCAACATCTCTCACTTTCCCCTTGCAAATGGATAAAGGAGGAGCCCATCTTTCCTCAGCTACTTCGCGACTCAGCCACCATGTAGATACTGTTCTGAGGATGTTAACCACTTCAACCGAGGAGGCGTCCCAATTGTGGGCATGTCATTATAGGTGAAAAAAATAAAATAAATACATGTACTACTTTTTTCTTAAATAGCAGATCTACAAACTCACAACGCGTTGTGTTGTGAGCTTGTATATCACATCAGCAAAAATTATTGTGGTTCAGTGGTTAAGTAGCCAGCTGCCTCAGCCGAGCCGGGAATTCTTCACTCCAGTGTTTACAGTGTGGATTAACAACAGACTGACAGTGCGACCATTTGGAATCATTTTATGTTTGTGTGGCGAGAGAGAGGGGGGGACGACTTACAAACGCCTCTGCCTGCCAACACAAAGAACATGTAGCCGACAGGAAGGACATCGCAAAGGCAGCCCATGTGGGTCATTTCTCCTGTTTCGGTCCGGGGGTCCTTTCAGTGTGGTCTGTTTATACGGTGGTGATGGAAGTACGGAGAGTGAGGGGATGTCGGATGTGGACTAAAAACAGCCACTTGCATGTCTCCAATTAGGAAAGCCGTTACAAGTCAATCATACTGTCAGCAGAGTATCACCCTTTTCTCCTCTGAGAGAGGAAATAGTAAGCATGTGTCATGCCTCAAACATGAGTCACTTAGAGGAGGAATGTGACGCGTCGGTCAACAAAACATCAACGCAGTGTAGTAGCAGTCCACGCACACACACTTCAGAGGTACAGTACATACGCACATGATACATTACAGTGTTCCTGCCTAAGCAAAATGAAGGCAATGGAAGTATTTATTTTTGGGCTTACTTCTTAGAAGTTGAATATAAAGTTTAGGGATTCCATTTATTTTTCTGCCTCAAGCAAGTTGTACCTTTTTAGAAGATGAATTTGAAGTTTAGGGATTAAAATTTCACTCTCATATGAATGGGGGAAAGGTGTATGGGCTGGTGCAAGTGATAAATGTGTCATTTAATTTAACTCTACTCCACTCACCATGAATATTTATGATTAAGTCAAATAGAAAGCAGGGTTTGCAAACCAAATCATTTCTAGTTGTAATGGACTTTACAGTACGTTAAACTGCTGAAAAAAGTGTTTGACTATGGGTTTGAATCTAAACGGTGTGAGAATGAGTTTGACAGGCTTTGAGTTGAGAATACAACACACATTTCTGCTTGAACTCTGTGTATCTGTTTATCATGTTTCTTATTCTTTTCCAGAGGGCAATGGAGGACAAATGCCAGAAGCAAGCCATGCATAAAGTGCACTGTTAACAAAACCTGGCAGCCAGACACTGTGCATTATTATAAGGTTGTGGCTCCTGAACCAGAAATATCATAGTCATGATGTATTGCATGAACAGAGATGAATCTTTATTTTAGTGTTATTTAATAAAAGCAACACAATCTGTGTGAGTTTGTAATACGCTCGCTCGCGCGTGCGTGCGTGTGTGTGTGTGTGTGTGTGTGTGTGTGTGTGTGTGTGTGTGTGTGTGTGTGTGTGTGTGTGTGTGCGCGCGTGTGTGTGTGTGTGTGGTCCAGAATTTCTCTGTTTTGTGTGTGAGTGTGTGAGTGTGTGACCCATGTAGAAGCCAGGTGAAGCAAACCATTTATAAATGAGGAAGCCCTGTAGGGTACCAAAATTTAAATGTACAAGAAACCTATAAATAATGCAGTATAAGGTGGGTTGGAGGAACCATCCATTTGACAGAATTTAAGTTCCTCGAAACTATGTATGTAAATGAGGAGCAAAGCAAAATGAAGAGCAAATCTCTAAAGGCAGCTCTCCACCACACCGACGTCGGCGACGGAAGGTGTCGGAAAGCGTCTTTTTAGCCGAAATCTGCTGTAGATGGTGCCGTGCCGTCGGGTCGGGAAGCGTCGAAAACTGTCAAGGCCGACCGAGCTACCGACCGTCAGGCTGGCGGAGAGGAGACAGAGCTCTCTGGTTGGCTGCTAGGAGAGATAGCGGGACCCTTTCTAAAATGCCATACAGAGTAGTGCTATTGGAATCTACAAAGGTGTGCCCAAATAATTAATTACATCATGCCCCTGAGTGCACTGCGCAAAAGTAGGTCAAATCAATTATGCTGTCACTCCAATGGAGCAGGTCTGACTGACAAGTCCCGACACTTGTTTTCCACATCATAACATTTGTTAGAGAGGTAATAAAAACATGAGTGATACACCAAATGAAAATCGACACTTCACAGATTATAGAGACCTTTGAATTAAAACAATCGCTTGAGAATTGGCTGAGTATAGCCCAGTTAAAATACCGGTGTCCAAAGATGTGCGTGTGGCTCATCTCAAACAAACGCCAGCTGTCAGCTGTCAGATTGTCCGACGTTTGCATCTTAAGCTCAAGCCTTTGATTGCATTTGAATAAAACAATATTTAATACACATAAGTATCTATTTATTATATTACAGGCCTACTGATCATTAGTTGAAGCAAAATGATATGGCCCGTACCTATGTTCCCCGGGTCCTATGTTCCCCGGGTCCTATGTTCCCCGCTTTCCTAGGGAGAGCGGGGAATATAGGACCTAACCTAAACCTAACCCTAACCCTAACCTTAGTGGGGGAACATACTGTAGAACCCGGGGAACATAGGGATGACCCCCACGCAGTGTGTCTTCTTTTAATTAACATTAAATTCAAAAGATATATGCAACACCAAAATAGTCTAAATACAGAAAACCTTGTGCCTAAGCACCCTGCAGTGCAGTAGATATGTTTATCATTTATCAAATGATTTAAGCGTCTACATCATGCGTTTGTTGTTGAAAAAGACATCAAGCCATGGGCTATTTTTAGCACCACCGAAGCCGTGTGTCAGGGTCGGCTCAGGTGCATAAAAAGCTACGTATTCCAATTGACTGATCTCCAGAGTGATCCCGAGTGGTAGAGTGGTACTCGACTGCCAGTCGGTAGTAGCCTGAAGTAGTCTGTTTGGTGGAGAGCACTTGGAAATACCAACATGTCAAGACTTTCACCGTGTGAAAAGGAAACTTTTATACACGGCCGTAGGATAAGGTACCTGAGAGTCTCTCTCGACCAATCTGTTTCTGGGGAGGGAATTTCAGCAACAATCTTGTCTAAAACAACAAAAAAGCTTACGGTTTAAATCCTTAGATGTTTAGTTGTCTAATTCTCAGGTTATCACTGACTACCACTTTCACTATGCCTGCTCCACACGGTATAGTGGACTTACTCAAAAGCTTAAAAACAAAATGCTGGTAGCACAGCATAATTATCAGGTACATGCTCAATGTTTCTCCCAAGACAGAAAATGGAATAGACAGGTACAAAAGAAGGAAGTTGGATTATTGAAGATCAATTTAAACAACTGAAATTAATCATAATATGTTTGGCGTTATTCCCCAAAGGCCCTCAAAATATGTGTCTGTCAAATTGATTTAGTTGGAAGCCAACATAATTGCAACACAAGTGCAAGCATTTAAATGCAGTGCTCTCGTGTTGAAGGTGAAATAGCAAAAAGCTCCTTTTTTATACTGGGATCTCCTTATGGAACAACCTGCCCCTGTATATCAAACAAAGCCAAACAAAGCCAATTTTGAAAACAAACTTTCACACAGCTTTGTGGGGAGTGTTGATGATTCCGTAGGGAATTTGAACCATGGTGTTGGTTTGCGAGGGGGACAAGTACTGTAGGTTTTCATCAAAGACCCACTTTGGAAATGAGTTTTTTCAGTAATGCTTTTAAGTGCTATCCTAAATTGTGTTGTGTTGCTCCTTTTACAGTAGTTGTTGTCCTATTAAATTCCTACTTAATGATCAAATCAAATTACGTATAGTTTGAGTTGTGATAGTGTAGAGTGACATTCCCTTTTCCAAAGATTAAACAAACTGCTTTGTTAGATAACTGTCAAGTTTCCTGTCATGAATCTCGAAACATTCAGAGATGTTAGAATGGAACATAAGCCGTAGCCTGATAATAGCCAGAGGCACTCCTATGAATAATTCATTGCCTCTAGGGGTGTGCCGATATATCGTCCCGCGATATATCGCGATACGTTTTCGTGACGATATGTATCGTTTTGGGGAAAAAAAATATCGTTTAAAAAAAAAAAAAAAATTTTTTTTTTTTTTTTTTTTTTTTTTTTACAATAATTATAATCAGGCATGCAAACAGCCCCGGGGTGAAAAGGGTGACAACATGTTTTTTTTTCGGGTCAGGTGTCACACTATTGCCCTATTTGGATTCAAAACGGCTATTGAAGCTGAAAAGCTACAAGTTCGCATATCTGAATAATGCAAAAACAGAATTATTTGTTTGCATTTGCTTTTTTTCTCCCCCATATATTTGTCATAATAAAAAAAGTGCGTATCGTATCGTATCGAAATCGTATCGAAGTTGTGAGCCAAATATCGTATCGTATCGTTTGGTGAAATTAGTGTATCGGCACACCCCTAATTGCCTCACATTATGAGGTGAGTTGCAAGTGATGACGTAAAAAAGGATGCAGCAAATGTTTGACGATGTGGATGATGATGCATAAATAACCGTGATAAATGTTTTCCTGAAATAAACCTGTTAGAGATGCATACATGTGGAGCATGTCCCGTCTAAATATAAACTCCCATAATACAATGGTAAATGCTGTATGGATTACATATCACTGCTAAATAGGATGTCATCCAGCTGATCAAATAACATTGATGAATGCATTTCTGCTATACGTCTTCTTAAATCTTCTTACATGTACTTTAGCTTAGTAGTTTCAAAGTGGCTGCCAGTCAAAATAAGTGGCTGGTTAAGTAACTTTGGTCAGTCTCTCCTTGCACCAAGTGAGTTTCACTCACGAGTTTTTACATGTATTGGAATCCATTTCCTGAGAGGGTTTGGGGATTATGTTTGGCATTCACTATGTCTAAACTAATTCATGCTTTCTTGTATTCAGGTATTATGTATCTGAATAGAAAGACATTTACACTAACACTAACTACTAATGCTAACTGTTTTTTCAAAGTTTTTAAAAAGTGCTACACAAATAAAGTTTATTATTGTTATAAGTGTAATAGGTTAGGTAGGTAGGTAGGTAGGTAGGTAGGTAGGTAAGTTAGTTAGTTAGTTAGTTAAGTGTGCAATCTCCTGTGCTGAATGAAAATATATTTTTGTTGATTCTATATTAGGTTTCTTTATGACATTATCATCAACACCACCCAGTCCAAGCTGCAAACCACACAAATTAATTTCTCACTAAACAGCTGACTTATGGCACCGCTCTATATATGTTACTGTGCTGTGTTGAATGAACACAGTAGAATCATCCACAATTTTCTGTAACAGAAGACTTCCTCCAGTGCAAACTTCTGATACGTGTTGTTCACGTGACTCTGAAAAGATCAGTTCTGGTGTTCAGCTACAGATCGTTAGAGGCTAAATCATGTCACTCTGTAGGAGGAGGACATTATCCACAGCACCATGGCTTAGAATAACAGTATTAGTATATCTTATAAATTCTGCTCAGTATAAGAATGTGCACAGATATAATTTCTCACTCTTTCTCAAGGTGGGGAACTTTTCACTAACACCCAGACAAAATAAAAAATAAATAGATATGTATTTGTATTTGCCTGGTGTTCTTAAGAATGTTTAGCTATTACACAGATAAAACTGTAATGGAAGAATTGTAGCACAAGCATCAAATAACTGGGGTCTGAAAACATTTTAAAGCATACTGTAGGGCTTTACAGGGCAATTTGGGCCGTAATTCCACTCTATGATTTGAAATTGCCAAAACATACTTTTTGTTTTGTTTTCCTGTGGACAGGTTGAGGAAAGAAGCAGCAAGTAAATCCTTAATGTGATTTAAATGGTTACATGTGCATTAATATATTGAGTAGTTCACATGGTGCGCATTATTCTGCACACGGATTACACCTCTCCTCAGGCAATGTAAATAGTATGTAAATGTAATACCCAATGGGCTGTTACGGAGCACATGTGACATACAGTTCAGAATCAAGCTGTTATCGCTCTGAAACATATCCTTTATTTATAGAAACGGTAATTGCACTACAGAGGCGTGTCAGAATACTGAGAATGAGAAAGAGAGTGACAGCTGAGAGTTTGCATACTGGTGAAATGCACTGCAATGCACCACCTGTGAACTCATTACTTCCTGCCAAGGAACTGCAGCGTGATTCGCTATTAGAATGTGACATACAGTATCCACTGGAAGTTTCATGACATTGAAACTATGGAGAAAGACGTGATGTTAGAGTCTTGAATAGAAAACAGAGAAGGTCCAAAAAGCAGGGAAACAGAGAAGAGAGAACAGAGCAAAAGCACTTCCACTACTACTAGACTTAGTAGCAATGCGCTTTACTCCGGATTTGACAACAACTTCAAGAGACTGGCGGACACTTACGGTGACTTACTTGAGTACGTGCGTGGAGCCGTTGATCTGCGTGGCCGTGCACGGCGCCCCGGGCCCCAGGATCGACGGCCGCCGGTACCGCTTCCTGCCGCAGCACAGGATGATGAGGAAGGCGCGTCGGAAGGACTTGTTGAGGAAGGCGTACAGGATGGGGTTGAGCATGGAGTTAATGTAGCCAAGCCACAGGCATGCGGCCCACAGCTTGTCAGGCACTGTGTACTCAATGAAGGGGTCCACCACGTTGGTAATGAAGAATGGTGCCCAGCATAGGCAGAAGCAGCCCATGATCACGCACAGGGTCTTTGCCGCCTTGGTTTCAGTGCGCATGCGGTGGTTGCGCTGGTGGTCGGCCGAGTTGGCCGCGCCGCCGGCCCGCTGGAGTATGCTGATCTGGAGGGCGTGGGCGCGCGCCGTGACGTAGATGCGCTGGTAGGCCAGCACCATGAGGCCCAGTGGGATGTAGAACGCCACCACCGAGCACGTGAGGGCGTACGGCTTGTTCACCATGAACACACAGGAGGTGGAGTTGCTGCCCTGGGTGTGTCGCCTCTGCTCGATCTGGACAAAGGAGGCAAGCAATGAGGGGGAGTTAGGGGAGAGCCAGGTGTGTAAATATACATACACAGGTACACACTCTTTATCTACAACAAACGCATACTTAAAGAGTTACTTACTGGAAATAAACACCCAATTAATCATCTGCTTTACCAAACCACCTAGCTGCAAAATGAAACACTTACAGAGCCCCCAGCAGAATACTACCAGGCAGCCCACACTCCATTCCATTCAATTTCCATACTTTAAGAAGTGCGGTACAAGAGGGGCCAAGCTATGAGCATCACCATTAATCACCTACCAGAGGTGATATCCTCCAGAACCATTTTATATAACCCTCTCTATGTGCGAGAACAGTCCTCAGGGAACTGAGCACAAAAATAAAACAATAAATCTACACTTGTTCCAAATTGTTTCATTTCACATCTTCATGGTCCCTTAATGGGCGTTTGATTCTGCAGACAGGAAGGGCGATAACGTGCACGCAACAGACACCCCGCCATGCATCACACAAACAATATCAGTAGATGGATATGAGAGGGAGTCCATAGCTTGATGCAGGCTATTCTCTACCAGCGACTAAAAACTCTGCTCCTTCATTTGTAAAACTGTACACAGCACTGATCGATGCAAGATAAATGCATGGAGGGGGACTTGCAAAATGGCTATTATACAATACAGATTCAGTATAGATTCACTATGCATGGAGGCTTGCACAATGGAAATTATTCTATACAGGATTGATGTAAAATACACGTTTGAGGGAGGAATTCTACCATGACCGATGTGCAACGGACAATGGCCACGGATGTCAACATGCAGGAGTGATGCTACATAGATACCATATAAACACGCACGCACACATGCACGCACGCACACAGACACACAATCACAAACTCTCTTTCACACTCCTCTCTCTACACACACACACAGTCACATGGCACTCATTCCTATGCTGTACTAGCCTTATGGAGGGAGATTAAGAATGGGATAAAAATGTCTATTGTATACAATACAGATTCAGTATAGATTCAAGTTATGTATGGGGACTTGCAGCATGGTCATGATTCTATACAGGATTGATGTAAATTACATGTTTGACGGAGGGCTTTTTCTGTGGTCGATGCACAATGCACAATGGCCACCCATGTCTACATTGCTAATGCACAAGTGATGCTAGATATCAGATATTGAATACATGTATGTAGGGACAGGTTACTGACACACTGACTAACACTGGTTCAAGCATAACGCATTTTACAGTACTGTATATACAATGGCAACCAATATAAACAAGGTGGCAGTGGCACAGGCGGTACAGTAGAGTGGCCAACGTAGAATCAGACGGATCGATCCCAAGCCCCTCCTGACTGTGTCCTGAAGAAAGAAAATTAAACCCTAACTACTAGCCTCGCATGGTTGCCAATGCCGTCGATGTGTCAATGTGTGTGAGAATGAGTTGATGTAATGCGCTTTGGAGAAAGGCGCTACAGGAAATAAATGCACCACTTACAATTGTAAGTGGCAGGTGCCATTGCATTTTCTCAAATTCCAGATTTACACCCTCTCCCAAGCTGATGATGATGGCCCTGATATTGAGATGCAGCTGGGACACTGTAGCTACCAAATTCCAGTGGTTTGTTTATTTTGTTTTACTGTTTTAAATGTACTTAATTTGACGTTGAGCGGGCTGGGCTTGACCATAGCAGTTTTTAATTAGATCCACTGAGATGGCCAGTCAGGATTGGCTGTACTCCTACACAGTTGCTAACTTTGAAAACGGTTGGTGTTTATTTACTGGTGTCAGTGTGTGCGCACGTATGCGCGCGCGCGTGTGTGTGTGTGTGCGGGTGTGTGCAATTGCCGTAATGAGCTGAGCCCAGCTAAGCCAAGTCGTTTCTGCTCAGAGGACACTTTTGGTGGCAATCGGACAAGGGCAGACAGGGAGCTACAGAACGTCTGCTGTGTCTAGAGAATCCCCCCTCTCTCTCCATTTCTCCATCATTCTCACTCACTCAGTTTCTAACCAAAACAATCACAAACAGCAACCTCGCTAATCCGTTGTCTGCGGTGTCAATGCCCTCTTCTTCTCCGCATCTTTGTGATTGTTATGTTTTCTCTAGCAACCGATACACCATTTCCCTTCAAGAGGCCGTATCTCGTGACATCATTCGTTTTCATTTTCTCAGTTTTATTTGTGTGAATACGTTTTTTCTCTCACCCCAACCTTCCCCTAATTTCCTCTCTCTCTCTCTCTCCCCATCATTCCCAGTTCTGTACTTCTCTTTCTTTTTCCTTCCTCTCACTGTTCCCGTTTCTCCCCTTCACTCTCTCCTTGTCTTTCACTCCCCCAGTGCTCCACTATTTCCCAACTAATCCTCTCCTCATATCTCTTTCCTTTTCTTTCTCTTTTCTATGCTTCCTCATTCTTACCTTCTCTCTCTCCACCTGCCCCCCCTCCCTCCTTTGACTCCCTCCTCTCTTCCTTTGTTCTCCTCACCTTAAACTACTACTAGCCTTGCATTATTGAAACCAAAATGATTGGTTAGGGGCAAACAAGAGGGACCTAGGAAAGCTGCAGCTGGTTCAAAACAGAGCAGCTCGGCTTGCCCTTAGGTGTACACCACGGTGTAATGTAAACAATATGCATGTCAAGCTCTCCTGGACGACAGTCACAGAGAGGCTGACAGTATCACTCCTTGTCCTCTTGAGATGTGCTAGCTCTAACATACATACATATAAGATGAGACATGCCACAAGAGGTTGCTATCAAGTCCCTAAAACCAGAACAGGGTCTATGAAGCTCACAGTGCTGTATGGTTGCATGGAACACACTGCTAGATCAGATTGCAAAATAAACCTAAAATCAATCAGTTTCAAAAGACAATTGAAGAGGCATCTAGAAACCCAAAGGTTGAAAGGTACAAGCTGCAGACAGGTTATATGTTAACAACACAGTAGGCGCACAGGCGCACACATGAGTATACACACTTATACAGGTACAGTAAGTGCATTCAAACATATGCAGGAACATGGCACACACACAGTTATGATTAAATTTTTTGTTAGTTTTTACTTTAATAGATTTGAAGGTAGGCATCTCTAATAAAATGTTTTTCTCTCTTTCCAAAGCAATGGGGAATCGGAGAATAAGTTGCATATCGTCGGTGTCCGGGACGAACCAGCTAACTCCATTTTCAGCTTTTTTTTTTTTTTTCATAAATCAACGCTATTGAACACCCTTTACGTCTGTGTAAAAAATCTAAACATTTGAACCAATGAAAAGTATTAAAAAGCGCCTCTGACGAAAACTCCCAACTCCATTGGATCCTCAAACTGTCCGTCAAAAACAAACAACTCCCCCCTCTCCTCTCCAATGCTGCTTTTTCACAGCATGAGTAGAGCGCGCTGCGCAGTGAGCCAGGAGGAGGATCACGTAAACACACTCCCCGTAGTCTGTTAAAACTATGCAGTGTACCTGTTTATCAAACTTAGCACTGACGCTAATGTTATGAAAACAAGTAATTATATTTCTAAAATCTATGAAGTGTTTAATGAGGAGAGCAATGTGACAAGAAGAAAGGCGTTCATAGCATTTCTGTCGCGCTGAAACCTCTCCCTCAGCAGCGAGTGGAGCTATTGTTTGGACAATAACTCCATTTCAGCTTGATTTCTGCTCGTCTGAAACTACTAACTCCACTAGCGCTGGGTAAAGTGTTGATTTACCCGCGATTTGGGTAAAGTGTTGATAATATAATGACACATGCAAGTATCTGACAATATATAAAGTCACTATACCAACTTTGATGAGGCAGTATTGATTTGTTTTAAAAATATAAGGTTTTCTTCATTTCCTGAAAAACTTAAAGCCTATTTTGTTTTCTCGTTTCCTGAACAATGAGCGTTTTGGAGTTAGCGGTTTCAGGCTGGACAGCAGAGATATGATGGATGATATGAAAGTCACCGTTCGAAGGAAAATTTACATTTGTAATTTTTTTTATGTAATTGTCCTGTAATTTCTTGTTGAATGTCATGTTTTTATGTTATGTGTGGACCCCGGGAAGATTAGCTGTTGTTATGCACGAGCTAATGGGGATCCTAATAAACTCAATAAACTCACCCATAAACATTCTCTCTCTCTCCCCCTCTCCCTCTCCCTCTCTCTCTCTCCCCCTCACACACACACTCCCTCCCGCACACACACACACACACACACACACACACACATTTAATCATTTATTTATGTCCACATAAGAGATACTGTACCAGCTAATGGGGATCCTAATAAACTCACCCATAAACATTCTCCCTCTCTCCCCCTCTCCCTCTCTCTCTCACACACACACACACACACACACATTACATTACATTACATTACATTACAGTCATTTAGCAGACGCTTTTATCCAAAGCGACTTACAATAAGTGCATTCAACATAGGTAGGGAACGAAAACTACTAATCACCAGAAGTCTTTAGTGCATTTTCTGCAAAAACAAGCAACCAAGAGTATACCTAGCGCTAAGGTAAAAGTGCAATATATCAGCTACCTATTTCCTTAAACAGATGAGACAAAATAGCTAAATCAAATGAGCATGAGCTAAAACAAATAAGTGTATCGACTTAAACAAGATCCAATAAACAATCCAATAATCCAATAAACAATACAGCAATAGAAAACAAGCGTTCGTACAACTAGTTAACAACAAGTAGGTCAGGCAGAGAGGAAGGGTAGTGTTTCCTGAAGAGGTGAGTTTTCAGCCTGCGGCGAAATATGGGCAGTGACTCTGCTGTCCTAACATCAGTGGGAAGTTCATTCCACCACTGTGGGGCCAGAACAGAAAAGAGTTGTGACCGTGTGGATCGGCCAGAAGGACCCTTGAGTGACGAGGCAATCAGTCGCCCCGAGGTGACAGACCGAAGTGGTCGGGCAGGGGTGTAGGCATCGACCATAGCACACACACACACACACACACACACACACACACACACACACACACACACACACACACACACACACACACACACACACACACACACACACACACACACACACACACACACACACACACACACACACACACACAAAACAACTCACTCTCACACGGTTGCACACTGCTCACCAAATGGTCTATTCCTATGCTGTTCCAGCCTTGCATTATGGGTAGGAAGGAGATGAAGGTGGGGATGACCCAGCAGCCTCCGATCATCAGAGCCACTCTCATTGGAGTCATCTTCTGGCGGTATACCAGCGGCTGGCAGCAGATGGCGTAGTACCTGTACACAGATACAACACACATTATTTACATTATGTCATTATTGTAACGTATCTGTCAAAGGACTCATATTATTATGGTGCACTTTTACAGCAGGATATAGCATAGTTACAGTACATGTAGCGAAATAACGACTAGAGCTTGACTGATATATCGGCCATTATTTGACTGTTTTTTGACGGTATCAGCAATTATGTAGCCGAATTGTGCTGATGTTTAACCACTATCAACGAGGCATCTCTAGGGCTAAAGAAATAACCCTCAGCCATTTCTTTATAGGCAAACAGAATAAAGTTCAGTTCAGCACGGGTTAGTGCCTCCGGGCTCACAACGTTCAAAGTGTGTGTGTGTGTGTGTGTGTGTGTGTGTGTGTGTGTGTGTGTGTGTGTGTGTGTGTGTGTGTGTGTGTGTGTGTGTGTGTGTGTGTGTGTGTGTGTGTGTGTGTGTGTGTGTGTGTGTGTGTGTGTGTGTGTGTGTGTGTGTGTGTGTGTCCAATGACCTTGGTTGGATATGCCGGAGATATATCTGTGGGATTAAGATATGACAAAGCGATAGGCATCGTATGATATTTTAATTAAGAGTCCATAACAGTATGACTACTACACCAGGGACTCATATCTCCTAAATGAAATTTTCGTTGTCTATTCTTAATGTCTTGCTCCCTAGCTCCCTAGCTGCCTCTGTCTCTCACGTGCGCACAATTTATTATCTCTCTTACCCCTTTCTCTCTCCTCTCTCTTTGAGTATCTCTCTCCCTCTCTCGCCTCTCCATCTGTCTCCTTGCCTCTCAGTCTCTCTCTCTCCTTCTCAGTCCTTAGTGCCCTGTCTCTTTCCACCTCTGTGTAAAGTGCTTTTACATACATTTTATCAGTGCCTTTTCTTTTTCTTTTTAACTTTTTTGGGGCTTTTTCTGCCTTTATTGGCAGTAGACTGACAGGAAATGGGGAGAGAGAGGTGGGGAGTGACACACAGCAAAGGTCGCCGGGATCGGTAGGGGTCTTAACCTCGGATCCTGGGCTTTCTCAGAAAGAAAGCCTGGGGAATTCTGAAGTGAAAAGTGGATAGAATGGGACGGGGCCATTGGCATTTTGGGCAGGGCCTTGGCCGAGCCATTCCATAGATAGAGGGAGAGGGGCTCACCCGGGTGCGCACATCTTCACAGCTCAAACCAGTCACATCCTCTTTGACTGATGACCTCAGTGGATGGAGCTGGGCTGTGTGGTTGTAATCAGAGGTGGAGAGAACAAGACTCACCATGGAAACAAAGGCAACAATGTATTGGAATTGATTCCTTACCAAAACAAAAGAGGTAGAGAAAGAACAAAGCCAAATGGGAGAGTTCATTTATTGAAATTGACATTAAGTTGAGAGGGAGACTGTGAAGGAGAGAACAACCCCAACACCAAATATTGGCACATCTGGCTGGGGTGCTGATTGCCTCTGTGAATCTAACATCATCACTTTATCTCTTTATCTGAGAATCTACACGTCCCTCTGCCTTGATCAACACATTCTCAGATTGTAGTAAAAGCACCCATTGCATTTGCCACGACACTCCTCTGTCGCATCACTTGTTGCCGTTCCCGGTATTCCCGGCCACTGAAATGCGCAAGTGACATTCTGACATTCTGACACTCCCAACTCCGGACAGTTTGATGTGTCCGGTAAAATAATTTAAAACAAGGCAGGCGCGCCGTCCGACGTGGACTTGGGAGCCACTCCCGAGGCAGGCGGTAGCAAAGTGAGTGGCCATGTGTCATCACCAGTGTGTGGACAATGTGTGTAATCAGGCCACACTACACTAAAGTTATTTGACGTGAAGTAGGCTTTGACCACACAACGTGTTTAAAAGTCCCATGTCTCTCTCTGACACTGCTCCTCTCCTTCTGTCTCTTTAAGTATTTTTTCATTCACACTCTGGCTTCTAGACTGTGGGCGGTAAACCATGCAGACACTAATGAAATCTACCAGTGCTGAGACTCAGCGACAATCGAATTGCATTCCGATACACTTGAAATCATAAATCATCTGTCCTCGTCAACATGCGGAGCGATGGTAGAGGCCCGCCGCATCAATGGCTGACGCAGGGAGCCCGGTCGCATCCAACACGTGCCGCATGGTCGGATTTGAAACGTGTGGACAATGGACATGGGTGTAATCAGGCCACACTACACTAACAATATCTGACCTGAATTAGGTTTGATCACACGCGTCTCTTTGATACTGCTCATCTCTTTCTGTCTCTTTACATCTTTTGTCATTCCCTCTAGCTTCTAGACTGATGAAATCTCCTATCAGTGCTGATACTTTGTTGTATTGTGACTGTGAGCATAAATCGTTGCCGTAGCAGAGTCTTGTTCCCTACTGTATGTGCGTGTGCCAGCAATATTCCCCTGACAATAATGATGTAACATGAACTAATGTCATAACTAATGAAAGAAAAACAATCTGTCTTCCCCTTTATTTGGAGAATCATGTAGGAATTGGAATGGGCATACATAGTGATTTATCATGAGGCCAACTTCATCTCTCTCTCTTTTTCTCATCCAGATCTGGTGCTCCCCCTGCTCTCCTCTCATACAGGATTCCCTCATTTGTTTGATCTTCTGCGGCACCTCTTTTGTAAAGTTTTATTTCTCTCATTTCCTTAGTGCTTACCTCTCCTCAGTCACCCCGGTGAACACCAATAATGTTCATTCTCAATTATTGTTTTTTGTTGTTGTTTTGGGGGGGGGGGGGGGGGGGGTTGTGTCTGCACATTTGCACAAAAAACCTAAACAGTACACTGAAATATGTTTCAGAAAACATTTGAGGCAAGAAATATTCAATGCAATAACAGAAACTTGTTTTATGTATTTATTTTACTTTGCGGATTGACGCGACATCGAGGCAGGTCATGGTACTTGTCAATCCCAAAAGCTCTAGTGCGGTTCAAACCCGCCCCATCGCTGTGATTGGCTGAGACGCACACAGCTCCTGTTTCACAATACAGAAATCAAATACGCTCCATTTTTAGCGTATTTTAATTTCAGGTTGTGTTAAAAGCTCAGTCCTAAACCACACATACTGTATGTACAGTATATTATAGTAAGTCCAGTAGTATTCCTATACAAGTCATATTACAATCATGGTCTTAGATGGTGCATTAAACAGTGGTATAGAAGGATTTTGTAAAGCATTTCTTGTTTAGGACAATTTTGGAAAATGGTGCCTCATGTCTTCTTTGATTCTCTCCTCCACCTCCTGCTTATCTTTCTCCTCCATGCATGATCCATCTGTACTCTGTCTAGCAAATAAGACTCATCTAACCGCGACATTCTGTCAGCGTGAATTGAACCTTAATGCGGTATCTTTCTATCACGGTATCTCTCTATCACCAAGCACTCGCTTGCTCTCTCAGCTGCTAAATGCACTGGTGTGCACGCACGCACGCACGCACGCACGCACGCACGCACGCACGCACGCACGCACGCACACCCCTTTTCCCTCCATTCAAATCTTCAATATACTGTATCTATAAATCCATGAAATCTCTTCAGTGAGCGTGTCACCAGCGTGTCTCGAGAACCGCCTGACTGATTGACTTGAAGGGAGTGATGTGTCGAGTGGGAAGTCGGTTGGATTATCAGATCTCCAAAGAAATATGTAGAAATATCCGCAAATCCCCATACAGTATATGGAGTACCCTGAAGTCATCTATATGATGTCACAGTATTGACGTCAGAGACTGGCCTGGACTCCATATTTTGGCATGCCTCTATATATGGGCATAAGGAACACAGACATACAGAAACAAACAAGACAGGCAGACGGATACTCTGACAACGGGTACAAGGGATTCCTTCCTGACTTTCATCTTTCACAAGTAGGCCGGCACTGGTCTAGTATCTTCAATGTGACTTGGTTGTGTTAACCCCCTCTCCAGTGTGCACGCAAGTGTGTCTATGCTGTGTGTATATCAGCATGTGCCTTCATGGTGTTACTGTCAATATATCAAATAACACAACACATTTCTATTCAAATTGTTCTTTGTCAGCGTGACCCTTTCAGAACACAGTTTGAGAAACACAGTGATAGAAGAGTCACAGCAGGCTACTGCTCTCCTCTACTTTCACAGGGTGCATGTAGTCTTTTCATCAGCAAAACTCTGTCCCTCTGCTATATACAGCAGCTGTCATTTGCTCAAAGCTACCGCTGTTAAGTCACCACATCTCCCCCAAGAGAGCTCAGCTCAGCCTTAGAGCCAGGCAGAGAAGGGGGAGGGGGGCCCCGGGGGTGCAGAGGGATAGAGAGGAATCGAGAGGGAACAACTAAGAAATGAAATGGACAAAGCTAAAGAGATAAATGTACGTGTGTGCGCGTGCATGTGTGCATGTGTGTGTGAGAGAGAGAAAGAGTGGGGGGGGGGGGGAGAGAGAGAGAGAGAGAGAGACAGAGAGGAAATAATAGAGAGGATATCTCATTTCATATCACTTCACATTCTCCATTTGGAGGTCACGGGGGACTGAGTGCTTTATTGCCTGTTTTCAATTTCTGACTGACTGAGTAAATTAGTGACTTACAAGAGTGTGTGTGTGTGTGTGTGTGTGTGTGTGTGTGTGTGTGTGCGTGCGTGCGTGCGTGCGTGCGTGCGTGCGTGCGTGCGTGCGTGCGTGCGTGCGTGCGTGCGTGCGGTAGAGACTGAACAGAACATAGACCTGTTGAAATGTGATTGAGAACAGATGAATCAACAGACCAAACAACTCAAAACCTCATTATCATGTCATCCTCACAGCCAGCTGCTCTGTTACACATCAGATTCAGCTGGACACCATTAGGTGCATGTGTGTGTTTTTGTGTTTGCGCGTGCCCCTGCATCACCTTAATGTGTCAGTGTGTCTTTCTGTCTGTCTGTCTGTCTGTCTGTCTGTCTGTCTGTCTGTCTGTCTGTCTGTCTGCATCACACTTAGTCGTTCAGGTGAGTGATGAGTTTAATTACTGTGAGCTTAAAGGTCTGATCAAAGACAATTAAAGCTGCCAACTCTGTTCACCAATGGACATATGTCCAGCTCCGCATCATCAGGCTGTAAACAAGCAGTCTCTACTCATAACGCTCTTTTACTTAAAGGACCTTAAGTAACCTTGTCGTAACCTTAATTGGTCCTCACTAACGACACCTTATAAAATGGTACCATTCCTGTCAGCTGTGTACACAGTGCTGTATGCAATCTATAAAAAAAAGCATGCATTCGCACACACGCGCGCGGCACACACACACACACGCACACGCACACGCACACGCACACGCACACGCACACGCACACGCACTGTCTGAGTTGTAAAAGTGTGAATTTGGGTCACATTTTATTTAGAGCTTTTTTCTTTCACTACATGTCACAACGCAATCTACTGTATCTAAACCTTCACTATAATTACACAGTGATGCATAAGTAGTCTGGCTGCTGTTTTAGGCTATCAGTAGACTTTTAGCACATAAGATCCAACCAGAAATCTCATACTGACATCCGTGTGCACACAGCACACATAACCAGCTTCAGCGCCAAAGTGACAATGAACAGGCCAGGGACAATGACCATACAGATACGAAAGCAGCCAGATATACTGTACAAAATACAAACTAATACGAAGCAAATGCACCAAGGCTGGTGCACAAAATTATCATACTAGCGGTCAATTAAATATCATCTATTGACAGGTAGCAGCGAGTGTCAGTGTTGAACCTTCTCAAACAATATCCACTAGTGCCCTTGCAGGTGAGATTTTTCTTGTAAGTTCAAGTTCAAGTTCAAGTTTATTATGTCCCAAACTGGGCAATTTATGTTACAGCAGATAGTAAGAAACTCCAACACACAGTAAACATATATACACAAGACACACATAGACATAGACATAATCACAAGATCCAGATAATAATAGCTACTCATAGCTACCTCCTCCTGCTGCTATTATTGATGGCACGAATGGAAGTAGGTACAAATGAGAATTTGTACCTATTGTTTTTAGCTGCAGGGGTCTTTAACCTTTGGCCGGAAGGCAAGAATTCATATTCAGGATTTAGGGGGTGAGAGCTGTCTGCCCTAATAGAAGATGCTTTCTTAAGCACCTGCTGGTCATAAAAATTCAGACAGCTAAATTGTACCCCCACAATCTTGCTAGCCCCCCTCACAACCCTGTTAAGGGCATTTTTCTGTCTAATGCCAAGGTTTCCATACCAACAAATGGCAGCAAATGAAATAACAGACTCTATGAAAGATCTGTAGAATAAAATCATCAATGACTTATCCACCTGAAATTTGGCTAGCTTCCTTAAACAGAAGAGGCGCTGTTGACCTTTCTTACACACCATTTCGGTATTGAAGTCAAATTTCAGACGATAGTCAATAATGGAATTTGACTTAAATTATTGACTAATACGATTACTTGTAAGGGAGCTGTACTATGGTAATTGGGCCCTTTGTCCACCTGTCCATTATAAATTATACTTTAATACACTTATAAATGTTGATACATGACATGAGGGATTGCAATAAGGACACCAACACAGAATGACGTTACTTAAGGCAAAGCATTTTCATTCTATAAACATCCCAATTGTTTATCATATGATTCTGTCAGATGTTTGATGTCCTGGCTCAACCCATGATTACTTTATTATGAGGGAACAGATTAGTGTGTGATGGCTGGCTTCTCCAATTGTTCTGGCTTCTTAACCATACAATGTTATGTTTTATTAATGATAAGTCATTTATGCCATAGCTTTCATCGTCTTAAGCTGTATTAAACATATGTAGTTAGGCTAAATGTTGGAGTTAACACGGTGGGATATTAGGCTCATGTACGTACTCACAATTTCAGGATGATTGAGATTTATCAGGAAAAAACACATAGGAATAGGCTTACGTCAAGTTTTATGAATATGACGAAGTGACTACACATGAATGTTTCCTGTTTTGTGCGTACACAGATTTCTACACCTAAACATACAAAGGGTTTGATACATTTGACCCCTGGTGTGGTTGTAAAACCCATGTCTATGGACCAAGAAGACATTTGTCTCTATGTTTACTCCAGCATACTGTTGAACCCTCATTTATCTCAGAGCTGGCTTCAACAAATGGCCAGCTCTGAGCCAAAGTATTTTTGCTGTGCTCTGTGGCTGCCAACTGATGTTGATTGTAACTACATGCTTGTACAGTAAGCTTCACTTTCACATGGGAAAAAAATAAGAACTTTTTTCGATTGTCGAAGAATGATACAACAGAGTCAGACTAGAAGTACATATAAGTGCGTACTTGCAATTGCATTGTTTCTGGACTCCCTCTGTTTTGTTTGTTGGGAGGTTATATATCATTCATTGTGATGGAGAATCACGATTCTTTGTCCACCACTTCCTCTCTCTCTATCATTCTCTCTCTCTCTGTCTTTCACTCTCGCTCTCTGTCTCACACTTTGCACCTCTAAATTTTACACCTCTCGAGTTTCCCCTGGGGGATCAATAAAGTGACTCTAAAAATCTATTTCTCAGCGTGCTCTGTTTCTCTACAATCCACCACCATCTGTATGTCAGGTCCTCTCTTTCCTACAGACCCCTCTCTCTCTCTCTCTCTCTCTTTCTCCCTACATTCTTAATCTCTACATTCTACAGTTCCCATTTAAATCACACAGCATCTCTCTCCTCCATACATCTCTTCTCTTCCTCTCTTCTGTTTGACTCCCTGTCTCTTTCAATGCCCATCTCAGCATATTTCTTGATGCGGCTTGATGAAGGTTTTCCTGGGGGTTTAATGGTGCAGCATTGCGATGCGATGCGAGAGTGTGGTACAACAAAGATCAACTCAGGACTCTTGGATTGCTGCCCTCCACACTCTCCTATCTAACATCAGGGTCTTGAGCTCTGCAGTGTTGTTAGCTAAGCTGTGCATCTACGTAGGTGGTGCGCTTCTTGCCTTTGGCCTGGGTTGGCTCCAATAGTGTCAGTTTGCTTGCCTGTAGTTCTGGGTGCCTGACACAGTGCCCTACAGTGCCTCATCCTTCTCTCTCTGACTTTGTCTATGACCTGTGGTAGATCCCTGTGTAGAGGTCCACATTTCTGATGTGGTCCGTCCATGTGACACCTAGTGCCATTCGTAGCATTCTTGTGTATAGATTCCATCCAGGGCCCTTTCCTGTTGTGCTGTGAGGGTCCATGTCTCAGCCCCATAGCCCCAGGTGCAACATTATGTCATGACACTATTTATTTTACTGCCCAATTCAGCACAATTTCCTGTTCCGTTACTGGGTTTCTCTCTCGATAGCGCTTATTCAATTGCTCCCATCTGTAATTCTCTGTAGACCATTTCCTCCATTAGTCCACAGCTCTATATATAAATCCATCTTCTGAGAATCTGAGTCTGAGTGTCTGTGTCTCTCCCAATTGACGTCACAGATTGGTTGTCTCTCCATCTACATATTTTCCCTCTCTCTCTCTCTTTCTCTCTCTGACTCGCCCTTGGTCCACTCCTTTCTGTGCCTCTCATGGTCTCTCTCACGTTTCCCTGTCCCTCTAATCCTGCCTGCTTCTCTCTGGTCTCTGTGCTACAGTATGACAGCGGCTTCAGGAGTCCATCACAGCACCACAGTGGCTTGTGGGATTTATTTTTAGTTCCAATTCATTTCCATTTATTCAGTGCCCTCAGCAGTGTGTCACTTTAATGTGAATGAAAGAGAGACATTATGTCCTGCAGCTGTGCACTTGTTGTCTCTGTCGATTCCGTGATCGTCTGTTGTTTCCTTCACTCTGCTTTTTCCCTTCCTTTCAGAGTTTCTATCTGTATCAGTTTTCTCGCTTCCTCTCTCTCTTTCTCTCTCTCCCACTCATGGCGTGCACGAGGCACTTCCCAGTGTTTGCCAGCCACCAAGTTGTTCCAGGGGGATTGATTCGAATTGCATTTCAAATTCAGTGTGGAAGATGTTTTTTTGTTTTTGTATGGATACTGGCAGTAACACTATGCCTTGACACACACACACACACACACACACACACACACACACACACACACACACACACACACACACACACACACACACACACACACACACACACACACACACACACACACACACACACACACGTGCGCATGCATACACGTGCGCATGCATGCACACACACACACACACACACATAATGCGAGTAGGGATTCACAGACACACACACACACACACACACAATTGTTGAGGATTTTCTGCACCATGGAGCCACATCCGTACATACGTGACAGGGCTTATGAAAATACATGCATTGTGTGTGTTACAAGCACTCACAAATAAACACTCACAAACACACAGAGGTCTACATTACATGCACTGACACAGAGATGCACACACACTGATACAGAGATCCACACACACTGGCACAGGTACGGTAAGCTCTGTTATTTCAATTGTTAGCTTTACTTCACCTGAAGTACAGTAAATCATTTTGTATCACGTACAGTTCAAAAAAGGTAGCTCTTATTTTAACCATCCCAGCGTTTAAAGATTGACCCGCATACAGAATAAGTATTACTGTGCTCCTGAGGTATTGATTTACCGTTGACACCACAGTCAATGCTCAAGTGCATTTTCAATCTTGTCAAGCTGCAGCTATTGCCACGCTGACATCAATAGCAGTGTATTTTAATGTATTTCTGTGTGATGTACAGTGAGTGAGCAGGTAGGATGTGCAGTATATTGCTCAAGGATAGGACAAGGTGAGAGGGTGGATACACACTGTTACCCCAGGAGGTTCTCGCGGCTCGCCTCTCAACTAGAGCAGAGTTTTTGAGTTGGGATCTGTTGTGGAATTATTGAGGGTTCGAGGCCTATCAGGCTCGAAACCTCTTTGAAACTGTACCGTTTCTTCCGACGTTTTTGCAGTTCTGGCCTAACCGTGTGGTCACTTTTTACGAAACTCGGCAATATGGTAGAGGGCTATGCCAAACGGCGAAGACCCGAAACTCAAAACCATTGGCCAAAGGGTGGCACTGTAGCACTCAATTGAAAATGCCAACTTTGAACAGGTACAACTCAAGCCCTGTTTGACCTACAGCAATGAAACTTCGATACACACATGCGTCTCCTCATGCCTAACAACTTTCACGCCTGACGTTTGACCTCTGACCTTTAGATCTCCCACCATTTTGAATTATATGAAAAGCAGTTAAAATCTATCTCCTCCTGGGATTTTTGAGCAATCTGCACTGTAACAATGCTCTATACACCAGGGAACCAGATTACTCATATGCAGTGTTGCCTTTGCGAGGATTCGATCCCATGACCTTGCGGTTCAGAGTCAAGAGCTCTTCCAACTGAGCTACCCAGACACAAGACACAATATACATTGACATTTCATGAACGTGCAACTTTTACACTACAGATTCTTTTTACATCACTCTCCGATTTAATCAAAAAATCTAAGCTGTGTGATATATACATTTTGAGTTAATACCATTAATATCAACCCATGTCCCTCTGCACTCTAGCAATTAGTGCACCTGGTGATACCTAGCCTGTCAGTCATTGGCTCCTCAATGGTGCTGAAAAGTGTACATGTACATTTACTCAAGTACCAATTATACTGTGCTTACAAAGCACAGTATAATTTTGAGGTACTTTTACTTTACTTTCCATTTGTGTTACTTCTACTCTACTACAATTACAGCATATGACAGCTTTAGTTACTTGTTACTTTGCAGATGTAATTATTAACACATTCCATGCCAGAGTTTAATCTCATAATGTACTCACCAGTGCCAGCGTTTTATTGTTGTTTTTTAGTTTTTTTCATGTCGCCACAGACCTCGCTAAATAAGTTAAAAGTGCGCGTTCATTTGGTTCTAAACACACAGCGGATCCGTGAGAAACGGGCAGCGAAAACAGTTTCCAAATCCGTGCCGCCATCTTGAAGCTACAGCCGATACACGGTAAACAGTGATCAGCGAGGAGAAAAACAACAACCAGAGAAAATCGAGTTTTAAACAGGATCCCAGACAGGAAGCGGATACGATCGAAAAAACCGGAACCCGAATAATTCCGTTTCCGACCGGAAACCGGAAACGGAAATGGATCAAAAAAATTCGGAAAGTGCACCTGGGGCACTTAACATGGGAATCGGCGGTTCGCGTAGATCTACGCGACTGGCACGCTGCGGCTTTAAATAGGTTCGCGTAGATCTACGCGACTGGCATGCAATGTGTTAATACAACACCTACAGTAACCACATACAGCCGATCTACAATGTGACGCGTTATGAGCTTGTATGTATATAATAAGCAACCCATGCTGTATGATAACTTACCACACATGAAATCCAATTCTGTCTATCCAATGGCTCAGTCAGTACACTGTCTACCCACACGTCTGTAGGTCCCTGGTTCAAACCCCAATTTAACCAGTCCAAATATAATTTACTGAACAAAAATCATGACTTTGTTAATTAATGCATGTTCACTTCTTCTCTCTCCCTCTCTCGCTCTCTCTCTCTCTCTCTCTCTCTCTCTCTCTAACTGCCTCTCTTTCTCTCTCTCTCTATCTCTCACACTCTCTCTCACTCTCTCTCTCTTTCTCTCTGCCTGCCTCTGCCTTTTCCCTCGAACCCGCTTATTGCTGCTTGCAGCTATATATCCATTTGAAATAATCTTTCCCTCAAACATATAAATATCCAAGTCTTGTTAACTCTTTGACTGCCAGAATTAAAACATAAAACAGAAGCGAGCCGCCGCGATCATCCATTCCACAGTTGTGGCCAGTTGAATGTAGGCTGTTTTCCCCAAAAAGCAACACAAACAGCGGAGAAGCCATTCTTTCAGATCGAATTACAAGGGAGAGAACAGGGTTTTTTCGATCAAGTGACCCGCTGCTTCTCTCCTTCACAGAGAGCCAAACAGTGATCCATAGGCGAGCAAAAAGTGCCATCTAGTGGAAAACCACTGAAAAAACAAAATCGTGTCATCCGTCATTGGCACAGTGTGAGCCATTGCGAAATATGACAAGAAATCTCGCCATTGGTAGTGAAAGAGACAAAAAAACAAAAACAAAAGAGCGCCAGGCAGGCATGCAATGCTCATTTGGTATGTTCTTGCACTCTATTTCAATGACGTGACGCGCACGTCGCTTAACACCTACACTGCAAGTCACACAATGGACAATTGATATGCATTTA
The DNA here is from genome assembly GCF_963280865.1 of Gymnoscopelus braueri. Classification (NCBI taxonomy): domain Eukaryota; kingdom Metazoa; phylum Chordata; class Actinopteri; order Myctophiformes; family Myctophidae; genus Gymnoscopelus; species Gymnoscopelus braueri. Next base: position 27,856,877 of record NC_137622.1, read on the forward strand.
GGCTTATTCCTATGTTAATTCGCTAGGTGTGAGTCGGGCGCCTTTGAAAACTTTGTTGAGGTGCAAATTTAAAGTAGTTTTAAATCTATGCATGTGCCTGCGTGTGCTCCTGGTCAAATAGGTTCCGGCACGGCGTGCAAGGCCGTCCAGTGAGCATTGCACCCCTGGCGCCAGGGAACACAGTCATGGTCCTCCACTGTGAGGTTGATAAGGCATCAGAAAACACAGTCATGGGGCCCCGCCGAACTGGCCTTTCTCAATACCACTTTTTTCCAAGGACGTGCTACACAGTTAAGTACCAGTCCCTTTGGTTGCATGTGTAGACTCTTAAGTGTTGAATTAACATTAAGGATGTTACTGTGTCAGAAAATGAATAATTCAAAAGCCTGGATTTTGTCCCAGTGCTACAAAACTATATTGCCGGTGAAATAAAAAGAGTGGCTGTAGTGGAATGACAAAGTGTCAATGTCACTTCAACGTGGGGGAGGTTGATGGAGCATGGTGGCCGTCACACTTCAACAGTGGGCAAATCCCATTACAACATTTTTACGCCCCTTTGCTTCCTCACCCCTCCAGTCGTGACCTAAAAATCGATCGAGTTTCCGTCATCTTGAAGGACGTCCCAATTAATACATTGCTTCTCGAGGATCCGAGGAGAGAGGAGTCTCCCCGAGGAGTTTGGTGTAAGGATACCCCAGCGGTTCCTTGCTAGTACTTGTATATTTTACTTGAGTAAAAGTATCAATACTGCAATGTAGCTATACTCTGTTACAAGTAGAAGTCCCGTATTCAAAATGTACTTGAGTAATAATACGTATTGGCATCAAAATATACTTAAAGTAACAAAAGTAAAAGTACTCATGCAGAATGTCCCATTTTCAAGTTCAAAATGTATTAAAAAATCTTTTGAAAATAGCCTATGTACAAGCTCACAATGCGTCGCAATGCGACGCATTGTGAGCTTGTAGATCTGCTATTTTCAAATGGCCAATATTTATACTATATAGGGCTGAAGTGGTTAATGTGTGTTTTGTAATAATAATCTAAATCTACAAAGTAACTAGCTAACTAAAGTTTTTTAATTGTAGTGGAGTAATAGCACAATATTTGCATCTGAGATGTAGTGGAGTAGAAGTTAAAGTATTGAAAATGTATTTGAAATATTGAACTAAAGCAAAAATGCCTCAAAATTGTACTTGAGTACTTGTACTCAGTTACTTTACACCACTGCTTCCATGCACATACATGTAAAAAAGCCACAGGCAGGGAGAGCAGCGAGGAAAGGCCTTCCGGTATACTACTACACTACAACGACATCAGACAATGATATTGACAAAGTCAGACAAGAATAACAAAGAGGAGCTGGAGAGGCAGCAGGAATAAGCAAGATGAAACATTTAAAGAGTGATCCATAACATGAAGGCAAATGACAGACAGACAGACAGACGGGGGGGGGGGGGGGGGGGGGGAGTCTCGGCAGGAATCAGCTGACGCTCAGCAGGTGAGGCAAGGCTTGACTATCGTGTTCTGCCAGAACTAATCTATTGACAAGACCAGTGACAGGGTGATACAGCTGTGCAACCCCTCATACTGTACATGTACTGCAAAGTATGACATGACATCAGTTCAAAATGTTGTTTCAGGGGGGCCTGGTGGCGCAGTCGGTAGCGCCTCACAGCTAGAAGATCCTGGGTTCAACTCCTGCCGGGGACACCTGTGTGCGCTGGGGGCGTGTCTTCTCCTACGCGTCATCAGTGCCCATACCCTAGGTGGGGTTGTCGAAAGGGCCTCTCTGTGTGGAGTTTGCATGTTCTCCCCGTGTCCCCTAGGGTAGGTATCCTCACAAAAACATGCAGTAATCCTGGTCTCTATACTGCCTCCCCCTGGTCAGCCGGGGCGCCTGGTGGAGGGGAAAGGAACTGGTTGGAATAACGTGTTCCTTCCACGCGTTACGTTCAACCGGGGAAACTCCCCCCTGTCAGGTGATAAGAAGCGGCCTGCTCACTCCTCATGCATTGAAGGAGGCATGAGCTCAGTCTGGGCTCTCCCTAGGCTGGCAGAGGGAGAGCAGCGCCCAGGATTACATAGGCAGTTGGCACTGGGTGAAAAAATGGGTTACAAAATTATGGGATAAAAAAAAAAAAAATTCACTGACCCGTGACCCGTGAGGAAGGTTTGCAATTGAGGGACGTGAGGATAGAATAATAACTGTTGAGAAAAAGACAGTGTTGCCAAGGCGACGATGACGACGCGGCATTACGCCCGACTATGGACACAACGCCAGTGTGATGTCGTCCTACGATCGTATGACATCATATCCTACCTATAAAGCACAGCTGTGAAGCAGAGTGGTGCTGATCGGCTGTTAGATAAAGACTTTGAAAAATACTTAGATACTTGAGAGCTAAATACTTCACTCTTACAGAACCTCTGTTACAACCAGTGACAAACTGTTTAGTCAGTTTAGTGAAACCAGTGGTGTAAAGTAACTAAGTACATGTACTCAAGTATTTTGAGGTATTTTTGGGCGGTGAAACCGCCCCTATAAGTGAGATTTGGAAAAATGTACATTTTCCTGCGCTGTGATCTGGGCCCAGGAAATTAGTAGAATTATCCTGCGCTGTGATTGGCCAATCACAGCCTATTCAGGACTGTGATTGGCCAGTGTCACATGACACATGTGCATAGCCCTATATAAGCAACCATAACTTGAAAAAAACCAAAACATTTTTTTTTTCAAGTTATGGTTTTGTCCATCATAAAGAGTGTTTCAATAAATGTATTTATCCTTTGTACATGATTGATCGACTCCATTCAGTATTGTGATTAGCTAGCAAGACACCGCCCACTTCACACAGGGTGTGATTTTTACTTTACTGGAGTATTTCCAATTTTCTGTGCTTTTACTTCTACTCCACTACATCTCAGATCCAAATATTGTACTTTTACTCCACTACATTTATTTGAAAACTTTAGTTACAAGTTACTTTGTAGATTTGTATTATTATTACAAAACATACAGTACAGTAACCACTTTAGCCCTATATACATTTCGTCCATTTGAAAATAGCCGATCCGAAGATTTTTTTATACATTTGAAAACTTGAAATGGGACATTCTGTATAATGATGAGTACTTTTACTTTTGGGACTTTAAGTACATTTTGATACCAATACTTTTGTACTTTTATTCAAGTAATTAAAAAATATATATATGTGAGTGCTTTTTCCACCACTGAGTGAAACCACAGTTGGCAACTGTTGGTTCACCGGACCAGTGAGGAGTTATATTAAGTGCTGTGCTCCAGCACAATTCAAATGCAGCAGCTACAGTCGAGGGGAGAATGTTTTCCAATTTTGTCTCCACCCACCCAGTTACAATATCCTATTCTACAATCTGTCTGCCAAACATTTCACTGTTGTGAAAGCACAACATAGGTACAAAATACTATCTGACGACAGGTGCACGTGTCCACTGGCAACAAGGCGGAAAGATGAGGTCAGTGAGCATATTGAACAGTTGAACGAGCTGAGGTGATTAAAATCTTCAGTTCACCACATTGACGAGAGCGCTGTATTGCCCCGATGAAACATGACGTCTCTGAATAATCAACTGGGATGAGGATGGCAGAGGAAACTGCTCGGTTCTGCGTCATACAGTATCGTCATCACCAGTTACAGAGGCGGCTTTGACATTGTGTGGTTGCTATGCATGATTGTCATGTACAGCACAACAACAACAACACACAGTCGTGCTCACTGACCAACTATATCCACGTTTGTGCGCGCATACCCACACACACACACACACAATCCATCCAAAAAAAAGTGTTTCATTTAACTCCCTTCGTCCTGTCAGGGCTTTTATTCTACACCCTGTGTCTGTTGGAGAACAGATAACAGATACTAACAGCAGGGACAGACACTCTGACATGGTAACAACCCTTCAGGCGCCTCTCGCCAGCAGTGTCAGCGTGTAACTATTGACTAAATATATGCATGCATAGACACACACAACCACAGCAACTGCACAATTCCGGTGATGAAAATAAATGGAGAGAGAGAGAGAGAGAGAGAGAGAGAGAGAGAGAGAGAGAGAGAGAGAGAGAGAGAGAGAGAGAGAGAGAGAGAGAGAGAGATGCATGTGATGCCTCTTGCTCTTGGTGTCAGACTGTAACGATTGAATAAATATGAAAATGTACAGATGTACACTCCCACCCTTAACTGCACAAACACAGCACAAAAACATAGGGAGGTGGACAGACAGATGTATAGAATGACACTCGGACACACAAGCAGATGGAAACTAGACAAAGTGCTCCTTGGAGCACAGGTCTCCGCCAGGTCAGGTAGGTTATTGTGGCCTCCTGGTGGCGCTATAACAGGCCAATGTGAAAAGGGTGGCATTTCTTCCTTGGCCTAGTGGGAATGTGCGTGCAAAACTTCACGGAAATCGCACGCTGCGTTCAAGATTTCAGGCATTTTGTTCAAAACTGACCAATCCTGCAAACTTTGGAAGCCAATCTTAACCAATCAGGATGGAATATGGAAATCGGACATATACGTGTTGATCACATGACTATAGAGATACTGTGTACCAATTTGCGTGATGTTTGGACAAAATCTGCAGGAGTAATATATAAAAAATGAAAACAAAATTGGGTCAGATTTTCGGCTCTGGCATCCAGGGAGTGTGTGAGCACAATTACACAGTGACCGGGCCAACAGTGCCGGAGATTAACTGCTCGCAGACAGACGGACACACGGACACACGGACGGACGGACACACGGACGGACGGACAGGGTGCAAAACATAGTCTCGGCCATGCCTTCGGCCTGGCGGAGACAACTACCGCGGATGTACAGTACATGCATGCAAATACACCGACCGACAATTATTTACTGACGTCAACAATACAGTATGTTCAGAACATTTAACAATCCATTACTGCAAGCAATTATATCAAAACAATACCAGGAAACTCATCAGTGCTGGACAGAAAAATGGCCCACTAATTGCGGTACAATAAATAATAGCTGATTAACATGGCTGAAAGAACATTTAGTTACACTGTGACATCATTTACTCCCTGTGAAAGTGTTCGCTAGCTGTATATCTGAACACCCCGGGGAGTGCATAATATCACTGTGATGTCTTTTTCAGTCTTTCTCAGTTAATACAGTGTTTTTTTGTGTGTGTTTTTTTGTGACTTTTGTGTTTAAGTAATGAAGAAAGAAAGGACAACAAGGCATAACATCAGTATTAATAATGATTGATTGTAAGAGGAAATGCTTATATGTCGCTAATGTCCCCTCTGATTTCACAGTATCTCTCTTGTTATGAACAGAACACCTCACAACAGCTCGAACGAGAGCGAGAGAGCTACGAGAGAGTGAGTGAGAGGGGGAGAGAGAGAGACCGAGAGAGAGACAGAGTGTATGTGTGTGTGAGGGAGAGAGGGAGAGATTAACACTCACGTTGGCTGTGGAACTAGAGGCTAAATAAATGGAACTGTCACACAGTCTGGAGAAGAAGCAATACAGTATCAAAAAACAGATAAATTATGCCTGTGTAGATTGATTGTGTAGATTGAGTGTGTGTGTGTGTGTGTGTGTGTGTGTGTGTGTGTGTGTGTGTGTGTGTGTGTGTGTGTGTGTGTGTGTGTGTGTGTGTGTGTGTGTGTGTGTGTGTGTGTGTGTGTGTGTGGTGAACCTAGATCATTTCCCCTCCTGGCTCCCAAGCTCTGGAATGACCTCCGCCCCTCACTCACGACTGCAGACTCATTCCCCATTTTCCACTGCAGTCTGAAAACTCACCACTTTGGACTCTACCTCACCCCCTAGGTTTGTATCACAACCTTGCTGCTCAATTTCTTTAATAGATGCTAGTTATACAATGCAGTCGTATGTTGGTTACTTGTTTGCATTTTAATTAATAGATACAGAACTGTATACTGTTTGCTTGACCACACATGCAAGAACAGTATTTAGTAGTAATTAAGTGTTTTCTTTGCACCCTATTCACGTGACCATTAACCCTGTTGTTTGTTGACTAATGTTCATGCCAGTTACCCCAATCTTGCACTTTATACATCACTCAGGTGTGGAGTGTCTGGTAAATGGTGATAAGCGTTCTTTTCCTGAAACATTAGCTGGTGTACATCTCTTTATTCAAAACAAATGAGAAACTCCATCTCTCCATCTAACTTTCTTACCCCTTTTCTTTCTTGTAAAACAGTGCACGTACAGCAGCTCAGCAGCTGTAATTATTCACTCTAATCAGCCATTCATCAGATATGAACCAAGTTGTTGTTTTTAAATGGCACACACACACACACACACACACACACACACACACACACACACACACACACACACACACACACACACACACACACACACACACACACACACACACACACACACACACACACACACACACACACACACACACACACACACACACACACACACAGCTCTAAGGCAGCTAGTGCCGGATTGGATGAAGGGAGGGGAGCACTCTTTTCTTTCACTCTCAACTGAATAAAGAATGGTTTTACATGCATGACTTGAAAACGAGGCAGGTGCACCAACAGTGAAGCCTTAAGGCTCGAGAGGCATGCCCGAGTGAACTACCAGGCAAGTAGCAAGGCAGGCATGTTGGTCGGAATGGGTTATCACCTGTTTTGCACATACACAGGATATTGAGTGAAACTTAACGAGTGCTCCCCATCTCTGAAACGACTAGATTCCTCCCTCTGTAACTGTATAAATCAGACAATTGAAATAAACATGATTCAGAACAAGAGAGACCTGTTTAACGAGAAGTTACTGTAGATACTCCTCATGTCAGCGAAAGTGAATACACAGTGGCCATTAATCGTGAGACCTAAAGTGCAATAGCGGCATAATTTCAGAGACTACAGAATGAAGAGGAGAGAACCAAATCCTCACAGGAGTGTAAGTGGCTGAAGACATGACATGATCAATGTGGCCAACATCAAAACGGAGGCATAGTGTGATGGATATCACTGTGGCGTTCATCAGGAGCTCATGGAGCCAAGTTGATTTGACTGACATGCAAAGCAGAGCAGATCGAGAATACAGCTTTACAATGGAATATCAGGAGAACATTCTGACTACGTTGATGTCGATGTTACGACCAAAATCCAAACCCATTTTATTCTGAGGCTGTTTCAGACCAACGGATCAAAACACCTTCTATGAACTTTTAGAAAAAGACCTGCATAAACGTTTTTGACTTTGACAACATTTTTGGTGATCATGATTGGATTGGAGATTTCAACACCAATGTCCTAGAGCAAGACTCTTCCATTTGCAAAGCTCTACAGAATTTTCATCACCTATTGGATTTACATCTGCAGATGGCACAGTTCACAAAGGTTTGTGCTTCTACTCAAACCCTCATTGACCCACATACACCAGACAAATCCAAAATCTCTGAAAGTGGAGTTATAGAAGTGACCTTTCTAGTACTTGTTTTTGCACACAGAAGGTTCAGAGGTCTGTATTTGATTGTAATTACTCAATCAAAACCTCAAAAGGATTACAGCAGTGAGGCACAGTTAAGATCAGAGGAAAATGGATTGGTCTCCTGTCTTTAAATGTGCAGCAGTGGATAAAGCCTGGGGTTATCAGCTGTCGACAAACTTGCCCTCATTAAAGTAGTTATGATTAAAGTTTAACAGAACCATGTATTAATGCCGATATATTAACGCCCATTTAAATCGAATGAAAAAGAAAGCAAAGATAAGCGTTTTCAGTGAGAAGATAGCAGTAGCAGAGAATAAGAACAACACTGAAAAATTGGTCTTTGAAACAGCTATGGTACAGTAACAGACTTAAGACAAAGTCACAACCTGAACCTGGATATACTGTAGGAGGCACAGTTACACACGTATCCTACAAATTCAAAGTTGTCAAACATTAAAGAAATTAATGTACAACTATAGCCAACGCACTAGTGAATAAGTTGCCTTGTCAATCAGAGTGATATGGAGAAAGACATGTAGAGAAAGGAGTCCAGGCTGATGCATTTTCTTTTAAGGAAGTGTCTGACAAAGATGTGCTGAAAAAGCTCAAAGCCCTGAAACCACCCAAAGCAAATGATAACATTCCCAAACATTTTTATGAGATGCAGCTGAAGTCATCACTCCCTGCTTAACCTATAACAAATGTGTCAAACAAGGTCAATTTCCTCATGAATCCCCTCTATAGGGCATAGCAGTGGCGGCCATTTTTTGGTTCCACTCCAAAATAGTCAATGCATTTTTACCATTGAGATTTCCAAAAATATTTATATGAATTATTTTAAGCTTAGAATCAAGCCATCCAGGGTCCTGGTGAATCATGACCATAAAACGTTTGATTCTGTGAAAAAAAAAATGAAAACGGCAAAACAAAAGGTATTTATTCAATATAGTATATCATATAATATATACACACATATATATATATATATATATATATATATATATATATATATATATATATATATATATATATATATATATATATATATATATATATATATATATATATATATATACATATATATATATATATATATATATATTTATCACAGAAAAAAATGTTTTATGGTCATGATTCACCAGGACCCTGGATGGCTTGATTCTAGGCTTACATTAATTGATATAAATATTTTTGGAAATCTCAATGGGGAAAATGCATTGAATATTTTGGAATGGAACCAGAAAATGGCCGCCACTGCTATGCCCTATACATAAAGGGAAGCAAATTAGAACTCATAACTACCGCCCTGTCTCCATTCTGTGTTCAGTATCAAAGGTAATAGAATATACAAACTCGATCCTGTAGCAACATTTAACACATCAGGCATTTACTGTCAGCCAATCAGGCTGGTAAATGGGTAGTATTTTCAGAGGGAAAGGACAAGGAGCTAAATTACTCCTAGCCGTCGGCACATTGTGTCTCAAGCCTTCATGCTCACTCCCATGCTGTGACTCTATAATTGAATGAAAGGACAATTTCCTCTCTGCCGGCCTAACGCTGCCGGTCTCTACTTCCTCCAACATGCATACAGTACATAACATACACATGTACAGTAGAGGGTCCTGGAGACCCAGAGCACTGCTGTCCTTCATTCTGTCCAGCAAATCAGGGAATCTGCTAGATCTGGACAAGAGCTGGGAGAAGTTTTAGTGACACGGTGACACAGCCAGAAATAAGTCTGGCAGAGAATGAGTTAACTCATTCACTGCCACTGACGTAAAACGTTATTTTTTCCAATTACCAAATCTGCCACTGACGTAAAAAACGTAATTTAGCAAAAAACGTTGATTTTAAAAGATCTCACCGTCCTTCATCTCTCGCAGTGATGCATTTCATTGTAGCACACCCGGATACGGAAATGACCGGCGCTCTAAACCTTCCGCTAAATCGCCATTATCTCGGCTTTGTTTTTCTCCGTCCTGGAACGCTGTTTAGAAACGCTGTTTAGAAACGCTGTTTAGAAACTGCTACTACTGCAAAATGGAATGTCGCCGATTGAAAATTTCTTCTCTGGGCTACTCACACAACTACCCTGTGTGTCTACAAACAGTTGAACACGCGATCATAAGGGATTTAGCAAGGTCTGTGGCGAGGTGAAAAGGTAAGTGAGTTTTCCGTTCACATGGCGAAACATGGTGTTTTTACGCTGGGCTTGTGGACAGAGACTCCGCCCCGATCGGAATGTCTGTTGTCTGAGCGACGTGCACGTATCGCCGGTGTGTTTATAAACGATTGGACTTGCGATCATAATGGGAAAACAACATTTCAAAGTTATAAAAAACTCTATATCGTGGGCTAACACAGCCAGAAATAAGTCTGGCAGAGAATGTAAGGTGCCCTCAAGCAAGGCACTTATGCCGTATGTCCACCAAAAGTTGAAAATATTTCAACTCTCTCTCTGCAAACAGATAAACACGGCAGATGTGAATGCACAGCACAGAATAGATGCTCAGCGCCTTGTCGCGCTGATGACGTTTCCAGTATAGCGTAAATACACAGCGCTCCCTTTGAAAACTATTCAAAACATACGTATGTTTTGTTCATAAACACCTCGGTGCACACAGCCTTTTAAATGCTGATGTATCCTGTGGAGATATTCAGCAGCAGTAGAAGACTGCAGTTCTATTGGGCAGTCCCAAGATGCATAATATGTAACTATAGGAAGGTTTAAGTGTGCCGTTGCTGTAAAAAAGAGCATCTCAATTGACACCATTTTGAGAATGTTGTTGTTTTGCTGTTTCCTTCCAGACAGTGGTTAAGATGCTCACCTTGGGAACCACATACACTGTACCTCTGCTGGATCTCACCAGAGCCTTCCTCCTGTGCTTGGGACAGCTCACTCTGGCCTTTGGTTTTGGTTTCTGAATACTAATGCATAATTTATGCTCCGCCATATGACGCCGTCCGAAAATAGCAGATCTCCACTGAAAACAGCGGATGCGTCGTGTTAAGAACATGTCGATCAGCTATTTTCGGGCACACCACACCTGACCATGACAAAATATCAGGCTTAAATTCGAAGAATGCCAGTAATATCCTGCTTGCACGCCCCATCATTCTTTTCATTTCGGTGTGATACTGTACATCGCTGGGTGTGAGTCGTGAAATAAATTCAGAAGGCTCACAAACCTCTAGCATTCTGCTCATTTCTATTCAGTCCATTACGCTGACACCACCCTGACCCTACTGCTTGATATGTCGTTTGAAGCAGTTAATACGGATGATTGCACAATGCACAGAGGACATAGGTTAGATCAATTCATATCAAACTCAAATCAGGACACCCATGCATGCTAATAAGCAAATCACACAAATGTGATTAAAACCCTTTCAGTCATGGATCAAGATCGTACATCTAGCGCTGGGGCTGTCCCAGGGCTTTTGTTCAGAGGGTCCTACATACAGTATACGGAAAGCTCTGTTATGCTGAATCTTGCCTGTTTTCAATGCTGCCAAATTAAAGCCAAATACATACTGTACTTCCATGTTCATGGATTCTGTCGTATTGTATTCAAATTCATACATACAGTAATAAGAAAAACATTTATTAATTTATTAACACATGCCTATCATTTGCACCAAAGATTTTATGATACAGTGGCTTGTTTTCACTTAGTTTACATGCAATGCCATTGACTGTCAGCAACGGTTAATGGCTACAATTTGATAGTAACCATCACAGCAGCGATGAGTCAATCCTGTATAGTACTGTAGGTACGGTATGCACTGTACAACATCTGGAGGATCAGACCCTTCCTCACCAACATGTCTGTTCACCTCCTTGTTCAAGCCTTATTAGTCATCTCCAGGCTTGACTCCCAACATTCTGGATACAACATAGATCCAGAATGCCATGGCACGCCTGGTCTTCGACCTCCTAAAATGTCCATGTCTACCCCTTCTGCATTCCCTTCACTGGCATCTGGTTGCTGCTCGCACCCAGTACAAAACACTGGTGATGACCTACAATGCACTGAAGGGCATGACACCCGCTTATTTCTGGACATGATCCACCCCTACACCCCTTACCGCACACTTGGATTAAACACAGGATGTCTGTCCCTCCCTTCCCTACGATGCCCTGGCCAATGCTCCATAGACTCTTCTCCCTCCTGGCTCCCAAGATGTGGAATGACACCCCCCCCCCCCCCCCAGTCAGGACTGCAGACTCATTCCCCATTTTCCACTGCAGTCTGACTCACCTCTTCAGTCCCCACTTCACCCTCTCTTTGCACTCCTCATTCCTTGTATCCCCTCCTGTCGCCTATTATTTGATATATGCTAGTTATACTATGCCGATGCATGTTGGTTACATCACATAATATGTTATTTTGACATAATACTGTTTTCTTTTACTGCAAATGCTAAGGACTTTATAGCACTGTTGTTCTTTGCACTCTACTGAAATACTCTACTGAAACACTAGCATTGGTTCTATATTGTAATTGACCTTATTCACATGATGGCCTTTTGTTCTTATGTCATAGGCTGTGGGTGGGGGGGGTGGGCGATTCCGCCGGATGTTGTAAGAGCAAAAAAAGATGCTGTGTTAATATGGTCATGGTGAATGGCATCATAACATTGGCAACAACACTAGAACAACCATTGCACAACCAAGCTGAGTCGTTGCCAGATTGCAATATCTGACAGCAATTTAAAACCAGATGCGTACCACCCCCCACCCGAGAAAATGGACTAATGACAGATACGCCTTGACACCTTGTCAAACAAGTTGTCAAAAGGGCTTGTGGTAATGCAGATCATTTAGCACATGACTCATTCTGTGTCACTGTCATGGCTTGACCCCATTTATCAAAACAGAGTGATAAATTAGATCTCTAGCCTTGGTTGAGACCCTACTCCATATTCTGCTGCAACCCCTCTGACTGAGCTATTAGCGGGCTCAGTTGGCTCAGTGGGCACAGTGGGCTAGTACCTGTGCATGAAGGATAAACGCACACGCACACACACACTGTCTGTCCTTCTCTCTGTCCCTCAATCTCTTCTAATTCTCCCCTGAGTTTTGTCTCTCTATGAGGTATGGAGGTGGTAGTCAGCCGCAGGTCCGTATACTCACTTGGTCACAGAGAGAAACACACACACACACACACACACACACACACACACACACACACACACACACACACACACACACACACACACACACACACACACACACACACACACACACACACACACACACACACACACACACACACACACACACACACACACACACAGGCGTGGGTGTACCTGTCGAGCGCAATGCAGCAGAGGTGCAGTATGGAGGCGGTAGTGAGCAGTACATCCAGGGAGGTGCGAACGAGGCAGAAGGTGTCTCCATAGACCAAGTGCTGATGGACCAGCTCAATGGCTCCAAACGGCATCACCAGAACAGACACCAGCAGGTCAGCAAATGCCAGCGACACAATGAAGTAGTTGGTCTTGATTTTCCTGAAGGGGGTGGGCAAGCAGAGGTCTGTTATTAGTAGCAGTAGCAGAGGTACTAACAGTCACATATTGAAATCCTTGGAGGCCGAGCCGTCTTCGGTGCCATCTTACAAATAATAATGATGACGTTATAGGTGAGCATAAATGGCTTAAGAAAACTAGGCACGACGCAGGGGCTATGCTAGTTTCTAACCGATTTTCACACCCAGCGCCCATGTTATATAATTACCAAATGTACTTGTACTTAGCTCTAATAGCTCCATTCACTTCCTGGTTAAAGTATTTGGGAAATATTCTGTATCTCGGCTCCTGTGTTGCTGTGATGTAACTTTGGCGAGACATGCTATTTTCAACGGCGTATAACAAGCGAACGGGAGGTCGCGTTTTTTTTTCTTCTTTTTTTCACGGAAGCACAGTGAAAACCCTTTGGGATTAGCAACCATCAGGGGATCGATCATACTGGAAATAAATATTCTGTGACTTCTTGAAAAGGTAAGAAAATCCTTATAAAATGCTGGCAGAGGCTGCAGCCTGTTTTAGAAAACCCCTGGTTAACACATGCAACACTCTCACTCACACTACACAATCCACTCATGCATACACGCATTACACTACTGACTTTACTGATTTCCACACCTAATCTGTTTATTCCAGTTACTTTGGAATATTTAATAAATACAAATGTCTTTGTAAACTGCATCTCCCCTGTAAAACTTGTTATAGCACCTTTCATGACATGAATGCAGCTCTTTACAGAGCAAAAAATAAATAAAGCAGAAGTGCTTTACAGAAAAAGCAATAATAATTTAACAATAAAGCAAAAAAATAGCAAAAACAGCAAAAATGACAATGGCATTAAAATAATGGCAAAACAAGGCAGTGAATCAAGCAAAACAGTGAAGACATGAATAACAACAGAGAGATTCAGAAGAAAATCTACTAAAAGCAAGAGTGAAGAAATAAGTCTTGAGTATAAGTCTAAAGCTGTGCTTTAAAGCTATCTACAGAGGGTGCCTGTGCCCGTAGAAGCAGAATGCTGCTTCACCGTGTTTTTTATGACATTTTAGGCACTTCTAGTACTGTAGGTCAGCATTAGAAGACCTGAGGGGGGCGGTTTGGAACGTATCTCGGCAGGAGCTCATAGAGGTAGGAAAGTACCAGACCATTGAGAGTTTTATAAACAAGTAAAATAATTTAAAAATCAATCCTAAAAACAACCGGGAGCCAATGTAGTGATGATAAAACTGGAGTAATGTTCCCTGGCACCCCTAGGCCAGGGTCATAACAGTCACAGCAGATATAAAATTGTTCATGCACTTCATTCTTCATTATTGAATATTAACAACAAAAAGTAGCTCCAAAGACCAGCGGTGAGGAGAGAGATTCGATTCCCGCCCCGACAAATTGCCAGGGCCCCCAGAGAGCTTCTGTTTCACCCCACGTCTCCTGACATCATTATATCACATCAACTGTAATGTTGCTCCCATAGATGGTCGAATGCAATTCTCCTTGGCAGAAAATTATGTGTGTCTACTCCAAATGCCAAATCTGTTGTTTAAATGGAAACGGGCATGGAGAAGGCGCACCTGCTAATTACAAGTAATGGGAGCCAACACTCTGATTGGTTGCATTAATGTAGCGCCCAAAACACACCCATGACTAATTCAGTGTCCACATACAACCGCTTTGCACCGTGCGCCTCACTTTGAGCTCAGTGCTGTTTAAGTACTGTACTACAATTGGAGATGGACGCACCCTGACGTAATTACGACCTGATAGTTATAGTGTGCACATGCATTTGTAACCTTTCAGGGTTTGGTTCCATTTGAGAACTCTCAGAGTTAAATTAACACCCAGGAAGGGTCCATTTGGTACCATCTGTACACTCTTAGAGCTAAATTAACATTCCAGTTTTGTCTGTGTGCTGAAACTAAATTATTCGTTCTAAAAGCGATAAAGAAATGAAGATGCAAGGTGAAAAACAAAGAACAAACATAATAACTTCTTGTATCACTGTTACTCACTGTACATAGAAGCTATATGCAAATAAGTAATAACGGAAGAATTTTAGCACAGATCTACCTTTAATTAATGTGTCTTATACATGCAACTGAGTCTCTTTCCAATATGAACACGGTAGTTTTCTTCATCTCAGTTAATACGGTTGCCAGGGATTCAGGTCACATTGACTCCACACAGGCTATTAAGATAGAACAGCTGAATTTAAATGGAATGTTTTATCTGCATGGTCACATTCTTTATTTTCTACACTATAGTAATAAACAGCTTTGTGGAGAGGAAAAACTTAAAGTCCCTGTACGGTAGTAATATGTACTCTGAGTTTGTCACACCACAGAATAATGAGTTATTAACCACCCAGAAAATTATACGAGCACTTCTTGTCTTATTTTGCCTAATGTATGTGTGTTTCCATTTATGTCTAAATAACATTCTTTTCACAGCTGAATGGAAAGACCCAATGGGTCAAAGTGCATGCAAACAGCAGTGAATGGTTTTAGGATAGGTTTATGAGTAAATCAATGGGGATATTAATTAAGCAGCTGTTATGCGAATAGGTAATTAAACACTGCATATTAAACATTATAAAGTTATGGGACAATGGCAGACTTTAAGAGAGAGAGAGAGAGAGAAAAAGAGAGAGAGAGAGAGAGAGAGAGAGAGAGAGAGAGAGAGAGAGAGAGAGAGAG
This sequence comes from Gymnoscopelus braueri, assembly GCF_963280865.1. Taxonomy (NCBI): domain Eukaryota; kingdom Metazoa; phylum Chordata; class Actinopteri; order Myctophiformes; family Myctophidae; genus Gymnoscopelus; species Gymnoscopelus braueri. Next base: position 27,872,589 of record NC_137622.1, read on the forward strand.
AGAGAGAGAGAGAGAGAGATGGTCCCAACAACATCACTTAGTGTATGCAGTATGCACACATCCACACGCACAAGCGCACGCAGAAGCGCGTGCGCACGTACGCAAGCACGCACGCACTGCACAGTCTAGCTGGAGAATGTCCTTTGTGAAGGTGGTACGTCCTGTGTGTGGCAGGGCCCATGACAAAGTGCAGAAATCTGGACTCCTTATTAAGAACTAACAAAACACTGAAAAAAGACAAGGGCCATAGATTCATCGTAGCCGTCTGTTGGAGGCATTGACTGCATTATAGACAGCAAAAGCAGATGGTAAAACAAGGCTGACAGACTGAGAAGCCAGCCAAGTAGTAAGCTAGCCAGCAAATCCAGCATTCAGACTAACAGACCGGACAGTCATATCAGCCAACCAGTCTGCAAGCTAGCAAGGTACTAAACAGAGTGAGACATTTACGTACAGTACAGTATAAACAGACACACGTGTACACACGTGTGTGTGCCAAATCACTGATTCATAATCAACACACATGCGCGCGCACACATACACACAAATGACAGTCCTTTGGCAACAAGCTACTTAGGATATAATATACAGCTGTTTAGATAGTAACCACTAATCAGGTACAGTATCATTATCGTGTCTAACTAACAGTCTGTGATGGGCATTGGATAAGACTCTGATCTCTCAGTAACAGGTTGCCCTGACCTGCCAAGCTGCTGAAGATGAAAGAAGCTTTGAGATGAGCTATGTGATGCATAATCACACATCTACCTATTAATAGCAGAATTGGACCTCACATTCGCTCTCAGCGTCATCTTATTCAGGAGACCAGGGGACATTGTCCATTGATGCTGGCCCCTTGTCTTTTGAGGGCACGTCCGTGCACATTAGATTTTTGTTATCACAAATACAACACAAGCAATGTACGCATAGCCTCGCATGGCCAGACTATATTACTGCGTGGATCTGGTGCTTCTATGAGGATGTTTTTTTTTCCAATGGGCGGGATCAAAAGAATGGACACAATTAGTTAGATCTACAACCAACTACCAATTACAGTCTCGTCCCAGGCTAATGTACGCACGCACATACTATGATCAGTATCAAAGACATCTGCACACGCGCAGGAACATGTGTGTGCCTGCATAATTAACATAGTTGTTATATCATTTGATTAATTATTAATCATCTACATCTGCAAAGCTGTCAAATAAATGTAGTGCAGTAACATGTACATTTGCCTCTGAGATTATAGTGGAGTAGAAGTATGAAGCATCAAGCAATTTAAATAGTAAAGGTGAATACTAAAGTAAAATTACCTTGAAATTGAACGTAATTACAGTATTTGAGTATATACTTGTGCCTGTGGTGGTTTCAGTGACTAGTCATTGAGCTATGAGGACTGAGAGCTCAGGTTCTCAACCTTTTGTTCTCAAGCTCATTGTGTTACAATAATAACTCATATTTAATAACGCTTTTAAATACTCAAAGTGCTTGAAATGGGATTTTTTTTTAAAGTAATCTGATTAGGGAAAATAATACAATAAATGGTGTCAGTAAAACAATGGGATGGAGGTTTACAGTAGCAGGGTGAAGTATAGGGTTTTGACAGAGGTTTTGAAGTACGTATGAGAGGATAGGGGACTCTTTGATGTGATTAGGGAGCGTGTTCCACAAGGAGGGGGCAGAAACTGAAAGGCCCTAACACCCCAGCTTCGATGCTTGGTCCTGGGGTTTTCCAGGAGGTTGGCATCTATAAAGAAGAGCAGCGTGCTCTCCACAATAAAGTTATAGCAGGGTGCTACAGTGTGTGAACTCATCTTCTTTTTGCCAGGAGGTTGGCATCACCAGACCTGAGGAATCGGGAGGCGACATGGTGGTGGAGAAGCTTGGAGAGGTAGTGGGGAGCTAGCCTGCCATGGCCAGACTAATATCACTTCGTAGATATTAGTCTGGAATCTCTGTGTGGAACCTGCATTTCCGAGGGGCAAATAAAAAAAAATGCCTCTGGTGATAAACCTGCCACATATTTGCATACTGGGCCCTGATTGGTCCCTCACAACTTCGGAGGGAGAGAAATGAAATCTCTATTGAGAGGGGCCAGACCTAATCTGCAATTGCAAGGGCAATTTTCTTTTTGCAATGGCAGATTCGTCTGGAACCAGGCTAGTGGGGAGCTAGGTTGCTTGAAGTGCCTTGGAGGTAGGGATGAGAATTCTTAAGTTCTTTCTGTGTTTTATCGAGAGCCAGTGATGTGTTGGAGGAGTGGTGCGATGTGGTCTCTCGAGCGGGTACTGGAGAGCAAGTGAGCAGCTGAATTCTAAGAACATGTTGGACTTTATTGAGGACTTTAGAGGGGATGTCATGAAGGGTGCTGATGCAGTGATCGAGCCGGGATGTAATAAATGCCTGAATGAGTGTTTCAGCAGCTGGGAAAGACATAGAGGGCCAGAGGGGGGCAATATTCCTTAGGTGGAAAAAGGCAGTATTTGTGATTAAGTTTACATGGGGGAGGATTGAAAGGGGGTTGTTGACAGGTAATACTAATAATAATAACTTTATTTGTATAGCACCTCCTATACATAAAATGCAGCCCAAAGTGCTTCCCATAGAAATATAAAAAGGTCATACAGATATTCTGTTCTCTAAACCCCTCCTCTCCTTTCACCTTATCTTCCTTCTTCGCCTCCTCTTACATAGAACGTGCACATCATTCAAAGTAATAGGGCGACAGAAAAGAACATTGCGGCCGCGTCCATTGAGTTCAATGGAGAAGTGGCGCCCAGTTATGTTCGGTTCGTCAAGCTATATCTCCTTTCCCCTCGGCTCCTCTCATCTCTGCCCCCCCCCACCTCGTTTCATCCAAGTTTCCCTTCTCTTTGCTCCTCTCATATTTCCACTCTTTCTCCTCTCTCCCCTCATCTTATCTATTAAAACATGGAGAAGCAGTGTTCAGTTTTTATTCACCACATATCTGGAACTTATATCCGCTGCCTTTTAATGATATTA
>NC_137622.1:27880594-27882183 GCF_963280865.1 Gymnoscopelus braueri
GTATATAGGGTTTAAATGGTTAAAGCAGATCTGCCGTTTTCAGCACTGTATGTAAATGTAAGGGGGGTGACGGGGGGGACGGGGGGGACAGTACCTCTTATGGCTGTAATAATGTTCGCTGGAGCATACTTTTCATTCAGATGATTTACTACTAAAATGTTGTCTGAAATTAGTTTTCTACATTGCGCTTTTCTACATAATCTATATTCTACATTTAGAATAAGATTTAGTTATTTGAATATTATCTGAGTGCCAGAATTATTTCTGGCTATTTCTGGCCAGTACGATTAAAAAAAAAGTGCTTAGGAAGCGAGATACAGCCTTTTTCAGTTATAAGTTAAACAAGGAGTGGATGGAGCTGCAAATCTTCAGATAATGATATCTTGGGTTCTAGATATATATATATTTTTTTCATGCTTTTTTTTGTACATAGTTTTTTCTCTGTATTTTTATGTAGATTTTTGAACTGTTTGGTTGCTACTATATATGTCTATGAAATTAATTCAAGGACCCCAACGGAAACAAGTCCGCAAGGACTTTTTTGGTCGGACATTTTAGAAAAAAGTATTACAAACGTAACTGTGTTGTTTTACATTCTTTTGCCTAATAAAATGTCAATCAATCAATCAATCAAAAAGCACACATCCCTAGTGAGAGTGCATTTCCCTGTACAGTTCCTTGTCTGAACTAAAAAGCAGAGAAATAAATAAAACATTGAGAACTATTCTATTAAAAAAAAGAATTATCTTTGGTATGAGGGATAGATAACTTTTTTATTTTGACATTAAATTGCTCCAACATCTAGTCTGGAAATAAAATCACTGATAAATGTACGTATCCTTGGGAAAAACCTTGAAAGTTTCCGTTTATATTGTGTATTGAATGAAGTGATAGCATCAACTCTACTGTAAATCACCAATAAGAATACAGAATTAGATTTTTCATTCCCACGCGAGCGACCTTAGGCCTTGGACTTGTTTTAACCAAAATATGTCAAGGTGCTGTAACTCAACTGCCAGGAGTTATGAGTCCAAGTACCACTGAGAAATATGTTTCTCAGAAAAATACCTTTTTTTATCTGTCTTGTTTTACACTGGAAATATATTATGGTAAGCCCCTTTGGATGCTTGTAGTTTCTCACACTTCAGGCCTGACAAGGGGAAAAGGGATCGCACTCATTTCGCGCACACTCATACCCTTTGGCTTCATCTACCACAGTTTTCACACGTAAACTGTAATCTCCACACTTCCCCGTCTTTCTTCTCTCAAAATAGTTATCACATAGATTGCACTTGTCTTTGGATCAGTTCAATTGTTGCTTTCATGTATTATACTTTATTATGACTCACCCAACCCCCCCCCCCCCCCCAGCGCGTGCGCACACGCACTTGGCAGAAGAAGTGTGAAAATACAGAGCGTGCCCTGCCACGGCAACAAGACGTTAATTTCCTTTCATCTGTGATTCGTTGCTTGACAAACAGCCTCTTTAACACCCCACAGACATGAATGGCACGGTTCACATTGTAGCGGTTCTGTAGTCAGTCATTTCCTTTTAAAGTTGAGAGTCGTGAGTATTACTGACAGCACAA
>NC_137622.1:27882383-27932383 GCF_963280865.1 Gymnoscopelus braueri
ATGCACCTTGTGTACATAATATGCACCTAATGTATATATTTCACACTGCTCATATTGATATCTGACCTGTTTTTCCATTTCTCTCTTTCCGCCTTCCTTGAATCTGCAATTATGGAGCCTAACGTTCCTAGTGATTGTTTTGAACTCGCTATAGCAATAACTAATGGGGGTGTTTACCAAATCAGGACAATTCAGATCGTTCATGCACTAAACTATCAAAGACACTCTTGGGGTTGTGATTGCTTGATAAATATTATGGCATTCGTGTGCAGCTTTATATGACAAACCCTATACTGTACATCTGGCACTGAAACATACTTCACACTAAACTATAACGAAGCTCGTGTTCAAAGCAGCAACAACTGTGCAGAGGTGAGTGAGAAGTTCTGACTAACTTTAATAAAAGAACACCGCTTTACTGGCATTGGGTTTTAAGTTTATGGTCACTGCACAATGATCTAGGCCGGTGCTTCCCAAACATACAGTTGTGACTAATTTTGAGTCGTGACTCATGGATCAGTTTTTATGGGTTGCGAGTAAATATAATAAAAAATAACACTATTTAACCTAGATTTTGTTTATATTTTTTTTGCCAGATACAGTGAAAATGCCTCGCATTGCGAGGCGTTGTGAGCATGTAGATCGGCTATTTTCGCAATATCTATCCGTGGAACTGAGTCAAATAAAATGTAATGCCTCCTCAACTCCTACCATTCCAAGTGCTTGTCAGGTTGGGGGGTCCCCAGTTCAAATGTGATTATTTTGGGGGGTCACGGCCTGAAAAGGTTGAGAACCACTGCTCTAGAGGCAGCCCAGCTCTCTCCAGCTATTTTGCGGAGCGTGCCTTTAAACGTTCCGAGTTCAGGCAGCCTAGAACATATCAGATGTCCCCCACTGAACAACCTGATGAAGTGTTCTCTGATTGAATCTAAAGAGCAGACATTCAGTGCTGATGACTGGGCCAGCCAAGGACCTTGGTGGTCCCCAGAAATCAGCCTTGAATGGGTAAGAATCTATGGGCCCTCAGTAGGCAGCTCAGTAGGTGAAGGAGAGAGAGAAAGAAATCAATTGTTACATCGCTCCCCTGAAGTGATTTAACCTGCTCAATTCATTCATAGCCGAGTCATCATTTATTTTCAGACCATCAAACAAATTATTCTGTGCATTGTGTAGAAAAATTGCTCTTCTGTCACATATTTCTTTCTCTTTAGCTTGTGCTGATCGGAACAGAGCGAGAAAAAAATGTCTGCATGCATGGATATCGTCAAGTTTCACACTGTCTTGTACGGGGAGCGAAAAACAAGCAATTCCTGGCAAGCATACATGCCCTTAGTGGGGATTCCATAATGACACGCAATAGCTGTCTGGACACTAGTGTCTTCTCACAGCTGGCCAAGACAAGCTCTTTAATATGCAGATTGCTACTGGGACAAAGTGCCCCAATTATATAGTGTGCAAATGCCATTTCTACAATGTCATGATGAATATAATACGCGACAGCAGACAAGGGCAGGGTCATGGCAGATGATTTAACTGTCTGGCAAAATGTAAGTGTGTGAAAGCAGAGGGTAAGTAGCACAGGAATAATTATGATTAAAAGCCAAAGTTATTAAAACAATGACAGTGGCTGTGTAAAAGAAAAAGTACAGTAAGCTATTAGATAAAGTGAGGTCCTTTAGAAAACTACGTATAGTATTACAGTGTAAATATGCATATAAAAGTTAAATGCTACACTTCTCTTTTGAGTGTTCAACTCAGCTGATTTGTCACTTCAATGAAAAATCATTATCATGTCTATATGAAGGTTAGGCCATGGTACTGTAGCTATACAACCCATGGTTCTTCCAAAATTCAATATCTTAAGACCAAATGAAACAATTCTACAGATAGGATCCCCTGGGTCCTTTAGACCCAGACCACTCGTAGTTTTAACTTTTTCTTTGGTTGCCAAGATCTAAATCATTATACTGAACAGTACGACATTATTATACAGCTACTATAAAATAAAGAGATGGAATAATGTAAAATGTAAAAATATACATAAAATACATTCAACAAATGAACCATTCATTTCTACTGTGACTAAGACAGAAAGCTGCAAGCAGACACGGCGATGGACAGAGTGTAATGATATCCATTACACTTGCACAGAGCCCCTCACTGAAAAATGTCAGCTGTCTCAATTAACTTCACACTGATCAGGTGCTCCAGTTTCTAGGGTCAACAAATAAAATGTCACCTTGCAGACTTTTTTACATTTTGCAATGTAGGAATCGAACACATGGTGCAGATGTATAAAAATGTGTCAGTTTAAGATTTCCACTCAATGTTTTATTGGAAATAAGAGTGTGATAAACCTCCATGGGAATCACCTATAAGAATCACTGGGCGAGAAAGGGGGAGATCGGGTTGGGGAGAGGAATGGTGAGAGAGAGGTTGAGGGGGAGAGAGAGAGAGAGAGAGAGAGAGAGAGAGAGAGAGAGAGAGAGAGAGAGAGAGAGAGAGAGAGAGAGGAAGCTGGCCGTGATTTGGCCCTTAAGTGGTCTGAGCCCTGTGTTTTTCCAGTCCCTGTGATTATTTTCCTTTCTCTGTACGAGGGCTCTTTAAGGAAGCCACCGTGGCTTCTGCTGTGATTTGTGCCACTTTCGGCACATTGTGTTTAAACACAGAAGTGACGGGAGCCAGCAGTGTGGGGTTTTTATTCCAATTATGCACTGTTATCTTTACCTCACCAAGAAAATGAGATTTGAAAGCAAAAGTAAAAAGTGTTGCAGGGAACAGAAGGAAATGGGGGGGGGGGTGTTGGAGAACAGTGTGGAGTTATGAAATACAATCTGATTTGAAAGCATTGGCAGTTAAGGAACTCGAGAGGGAATTTAAGCGTTTGTGACTGTTTGAATGATCGCAATTTGGACTTTGTGGTAGCCACTTATGTGTCTCAGCATGTGATGTCTATCATGAATGACAAGACCAAAGGGCAATACAGAAAAAGAATTGGCTTCAAACTTTACCCCCAACTTTCACTTATTTTCTTTATGGCCTGAGACCACTCAGCAGAAAACACTAATGAAAAATCAATCAAGAGATTTAAAAAAAAAGAGACGTTAAACGTGGAATTGGGTTATCACTGTTTGTATTTCTGGAAAGAACGTTCCTGATTACTTGATTACTTCACTGAAGTTTATTACAGGGCTTGGCTCTGCACACGTGGTGTTATAATTGTAAACTCCACATTTACGTAAGTTCCTGTTAATCGCTCGCAAACGCCACAGGCTCTTTATCTAAAAACCTTGATAAGTCACAAGAAGACCAGCCAGACATGCTGTTCGGCTTAGAAAAGCTTGGCAAAGACTTGTAGAATTTGGGCTAAAAAATGGGGGAAAAAAGAAATAAAATGGCTTCAGACAGGTCCAGAGAGCTTAGAGAGCATAACTTGCCAAACACAAATGTGTGATTCTCCCCATCCAAATACAGAATCTGATCTAACTCTGTGATTATTTAGTGAGCGCGCAGTCTATAAGACAGAGAGGGAGACTATATGTTGGTACCGTCCAGGCTTGATCCTATGGCACCTACTGTTTTGCCTTTGCAGTAATGGGGAGATACTATCAACATAATATGCCAGGGGCAGGCGCAAATGGCTCAGGAGGTCATTTCTGTCTCCTTCTGGCATTGTGCCGCAGTGTCCTTGAGCAAGACGCTGAACCCCTAAAGCTCCTCAGTAGCTGCCCACTGCTCCTAGTCAGGATGGGTTAAATGCAGAGGACATATTCTGGGTATGTGCAAATGTACTTATCTCCCCTTTCTTTCTTATAAGAATACAGTATAGGCCAACGGAAAGACCACATTAATGAAAGAAAATAAAAAGGTGCTAAAAAGGAAAAGGAAGAGACAGAGACAGGCTATAATAATCTAGAGAGGAAAATGTCAGCAACATGTTCAATGACTATGTGTTAAGCCATAATTCTAATTAATGCCATTTCATTCTCACACATACATTCTCCCTCTTCTGTGCACACATATTGTACATGCAATAAGCCGTGCCTACACACCCACGCACGCACGCACAAAAAGGTCCATCTCTACCACTGCCAATTACAAATCATTTTCCAGTACATTACGCAAATAAATAGTTCCTGTGTGCTGTAGAAAACAGCTGAAGGTCCTCATTAAGCTGTGAGTCACAAGATGGCCCCAACATTGAGTGATGATAGCCTTATCTCCCTGATGATCACAGCTATGCTGTGTGACCAGTGCAGTCAGTCAGGTGTATTGGGTGTGATGTGATGGTGTTGCTTCATAGGTCACAACTAAAATAGAACTAGAGCTCGGATGGTCACATCCTAGACGACAATTACCAATCTTCTGACTGATATTTTGTAATGATATTTTATATAACAAAGAAAAAACAAACAAAGTGCAGAATCTTCAAATTAATTTGAAAAGCATTGATTTGATATATATATCTCGGAGGTTCTGAACAACCGCCTATCCAACCCACTCGACACCAGGCACCGCACTCCGCTGGGTCCTTGCCGGTGTGCATGCCGAATTTGATGTCAGCTGGTACCATACCACGGATCTCCATATGCCTATATTGTATCAGTTGGATCGGCAGTTCTAGACAACCGTCTATCCGACCGACTTGACGCCGGATTAACAATGTTGCTCAATAAAAAACCTCTTTGATTACACGCAATAAGAACCTGCACATTTTCTGTCCCATTCTGAACTTGCATACTTTTAAGACCCTGGCTTTGGCATTTGTATTTGTCATTGTGTTACTGCACATTATTGGTAGGGTTCACTCTAATGATGCTTTATCTTACCTCATCTTATAATAAATGCAAGCAATTCTCTGTCCGCGTGTCCATCCGTCTATAGTTGACGTATCTCGAGAACCGTCCGACCGCCCGACTTCAAACTACACAACTTGCATCGTTCCCGAGTAGGCTGAGTCTAGTAATGTTAAGGTATACAGCAGATACATTAGGTATTTGGTATTACACTTGTCAATGCACATCTACCTTCTATTGAGTGACTCCCTCTATACATGACAATGTACTGTACTGTATAAGCACTGTTTGATGACTGTACATAGATACTGATAAGAGGTACAGGATGTGCATAGGGACTGTACAGTAAGTTTATCTTTATTGATAACCACATCCTCCTATCCCTGGATTATTTATTTATTTATGCAACTTGTGCTTTTTTCACATTAGCTTGGCTTCTGTAATGCTTGAACCTCCCCTTGGGGATCAATAAAGTTAATGTAATATAATCTCACTCTATGAAAATAAAATTGATTCACTTGGGCTGGATTCAGATTATGTTAGCAGTAGATAAAGAGGAAACAAGCCATTGGAAATGTTCCCATTCTTTATAATAGGGGTTCTCAGCCTTTTTGGCTGGCGATCCCCTTCCTTCACGACTCACCGATCTAATAGCCTCGGAAACCCATGCCTTTTTTTTTTGTTTCAAAAGAAAAAAAGGCTGGGCGAACCATGCAGGAACGCTGGTCTTAGGACCTTGTTATCTCCTAACCAATCAGAGTGCAGAGGGGCGTCGCTCTAAATTTGGTGACGCCAGCGTGCTCCGTGCACAGGCCGGGGGGGGGGGGGGGGAGGGGGGGAGGGGAGGGGAGGCGGGGAGGGGAGGGGAGGCGGGGACATAGATTGGTGAAGCAATAGGAAGCGCCGCAGGAATCCCTGCGGCTGGGTTTGGATCCGCCCTTCAAGACCGATTGGGCTCGTTCTTTCAGTCTACCGATCTAAAAACTCACTGAACAAAAGTGAGTGCATACCAAAACACGTGTGTGCATGCACACCGACATTTAATAATAGGCTAAATAAAATAGAGAAACCGTTAAGGGTTTAATGTACATTTTCTTAAACAGGGGTTTTGATAAGAGGAGTAATAACACTATTGAACTAGAAAAAGTGCTCCTCGGAGCACAGGTCTCCGCCAGGTCAGGTACGTTATTGTGGCCTCCTGGTGGCGCTATAATAAACCAATGTGAACGTTTATTCCTAGGCCTTTCACGGCAAGCGGACACTGCATTCATGATTTGGGGCATTTTGTTCCAAAGTTAGACCTGCTGGTGGCGCTATAACAGGCCATTGTGAAAAGGGTGGCATTGCTTCCTCTGCCTAGTGGGAATGGGCGTGTGAAATTTCACGGAAATTGCAAGCTGCGTGCTCAATTTGAGGCCTTTTGTTCAAAACGGACCAATCCTGCAAACTTTGGAAGCCAACCTTAGCCAATCAGGATGGAATATGGGAAATCGGACAAATCCGTGTTGATCAAATGACTGTAGAGATGCTGTGTACCAATTTTCATGATGTTTGGATAAAATCTGTAGGAGTAATGTCAAAAAATGGATTTTGCACAAATCGGCCTCCTGGTGGCGCTATAACAGGCCCATGTGAAAAATTGGGGGCAGAGAAAAATGGGGCAGAGGTTCTGAATTGGCTTCCAGGGAGTGTGTGTGCACAGTTTCGCAGCGACCGGGCCAACGGTGCCGGAGATTAGCTGCTAACACACAGATGGACACACACACTGACGGACGGACGGACGGACGGACGTACGGACGGACGGACAGACAGGGGGCAAAACATACTCTCTCGCCATGCCTTTCGGCCTGGCGGAGACAATTACACTTCGATAGTCCATCCGAGAGGAAAATGCGCACCTCTTCCCCACCCACGTTCCTCCTCTTTATGTTGAAAAATCTACTGAAGTCACCTTTGCTGAGGTAAAAAATATTATTTTGGAATATATCTAGCCTGATTATCAGACTGAAGCTGCATGGAGCTTCAGTCTGACATTGGCTCCAATGTAGGCGATTACAAGGGGGAGGGGATTAGAATTTCCCTAAACCAATCCTAAGGGATCCCCACCCCCACCTCCAACTCTCATTGGACAATACATGTTGTACTGAATAAATCCTAGGTTCACATTTACAACACCAGACCAAGAGGCAGTCCACTCAGAGAGTGGGCGGGGTGACGGGGTCTATGGTCTGGAACCAGGCTAGAATATATCCGATATCCGATATCTTTTATCAGAGCTTTATTGATTACTGAGGGGGATCTGTCCTTTGGACGAACCCTCCACTGTCCGACTCCTACATCGGAAATGGAGAAATGGACACAGCTAGGCAGCTAGAGTTAATCTATAATGTATCCTCATCAAGGTAAGACTGCATTCATGTGATGTGGTCAATATTATAAAGTAATAGCGTGACATATGCTCTTGGCATGAAAGTCCAATAGGCGAAACTGTGGCCACACTTGCAAAAACGGCAAACAACATATCATAATTCAGCTTTAAATGTGTCAACTGAAAATAAAAAAAAATCGGTTGGATTTGAAATTTTGCATCATGTCTATAATATGCATACAAAGATTGTTTGACATATGTTTTCTTTCTTTTTTATATGTGTTGACAAATGTTGGGCACATAAATATTTATAATATAATATAATAGAGGTTTGGCACTATTGTAATTAATTTCGCATGAAGAATAAAGAATTCTAAAGACATACGCAAGCTTTGATCCCATGTAAGTCAGCCTCGGAGCAGACGTGAGAAAGAGCGGACCTCCAGCAAAATTCACAGACAGGAAAAGATTAATGAATCTGCTAACGTGGGAAGTTGCGTAAATTCCTTGTCGGCGTAAGCAGCTTAGTGAATCGGGTACATAGTGATTCTCTCTGAGACTACTAATACCACCCCCCCATTAGACAAATATTTGTACTAATATGGCATAAAATCTACCTCCCATAAAAAAAGAGAACTGTGGGGGCTGCTTCACCTAATTTCTTCAAAACAAATGTATTTGCCAGTAATAAACCTAATCCCATAAAATGATAAATAATTAATAAGCCTCATCCTGTTCATAGCGTAGCTTCGTGTGAGGAGAGGAAGTCTGGGAAATGGGTTGCACCTGGGGCCATCAACCAGTCTGAGCTGGGTTTTGAGACACTGTCAGCTGACCACCCCAATTACCAGTCCCCACCAAAATGGATGATTGACATGTCTATTAATGGTAATTATTTTCTCATTTGATGGATTAAAAGCTTTATGCTTCAGGGTTGAGTGTGCGTGCGTGCTTGCTTGCGTGAGTGCGTGCGTGTGTGCATAAAAGAAGAGTGGGCACTAATGAAAAGTGGTCACCTCGATGTTAAATTTGCTATTTTGTCCAAAATGTTTTAGTAATGTTAAGTATGCATGATTTGAACATGCACGGTACATCATAATCAGACTTAAAGTTACCCTTCAACTTCTTGTTTATGCCCAAAATGATTGGATGTACAGGTTTTGTAGCAATTTGTAGCAAATTGTTTGTCAAATGTACAATGTATCATGTTCTATCGTGTATACTTTTCCAAATTTGATTTGTAAACATTTTGGACCCAATTTTACATCGAGGTGTCTTCTGTAGTGCCCACTCTTCACCGTGCGCATGCATGCGTGCGTGCCTGCCTGCCTGCCTGCCTGCCTGCATGTGTGTGTGCGTGCGTGCATGCTGGGGGATCATTGCTCCCCTGTGGAGTCAACTCACTGTGTGCTAAGTGTCAGTGTGAACTCCTGGCGTTAGCGTCGTGGCAGGATCAATGCCTTGCAGAACAAATGGAGCATAATGGTGCAGGAGAAGTGTGCGGTGAAAACTGTTCCTTTACGATTTATTTCAGCTAAAAGTGTGACAGCCCAGAGGCAGACAGCGTAGGGGGAGGGGGCACAGGAGACAAGGCATGTGGTTTTCAACTTTCATTTGGTTCCAGAGATGGGGGGCCTTACCCGCTAAAAGCATGTCCATGAGATAATGCTCATAAAACCCACAACAACTGACAAGGGCGATGAAGAGGAAGGTGGTGATGATGATGTTCATCACCACTATCTATCTTTAAGCCATAAGACTTCTGTCTTCATAACCATTACTGCTACATCCGCATACACTCACAAACAAACATTTGTATTACAGTATATGGCACTGTTCACTTTACTGCCATTATTTGCCTGCTCTACCTATACATTGTATACACACACACACACACACACACACACACACACACACACACACACACACACACACACACACACACACAAAATTAAAGTGTCTTAACTTAAGCCTGCATCATACTCCAAACAATGTCAAACTTTTTTGGGTGGCAGGTCAATAAGAACAAACATCACCGCAGAAACAACAATGCGAACATTGGGCCTCATTCACACAAATATACAAATATTTTTTGTGTAGTTCGCGACTAAGTAAAGATTCATGAAAGGATGAGTAGAGCCTTGATTTGTGCAGATCACAGATGTATCAGATGACAAATCCCACCTCGTAAATCAAATGCGCGTTCATGTGCTCCCCATTTGCATTGCTCCACACACCATTTACAGTAACACCATAAAGGGCAACCGGAATATCCAACCTGAAACCAACTTTACTGTAGTGAGAGCTGCAGAGATATGAGAGACTCTAGTACAACTTCAACGATGTTGCTCGTCAAAAAGGACAGATATTGCAAGCTTACAATGCTTCACATCGCAACAGCTTGACAGCTTGTACATCGATTTTATTTCGGGCAAGCGAGTCCCCCGTGCAATGAATCAGCTAAACCTAAATAAAGTAATGCTCTCATGTGTAAATGAGAAGAAAAAAGTTACAAAGTTTAACATCACAGCACCAAATAATAGGCTAATAAAACATGGAAGGATATTATATAAGCGCTTTCTACTGAACAATTGATGCTGGAATCCAGGGCATACTGGAACGCCGCTATCCAATAGATTATGGATCAGAGTTGAATTGATTACTGAGGGAAAAATCCATCCTTTGGATTATCATATCCTATCCACTGTCCTACATCAGGATTGGGAATGGAGCAGGCCTGGACACAGCTAGATTTAGGCCATCATCAGATAGTAAGACTGAGAACCACACTATTGCGTGGTGTTCATGTGATCAATGTGATCATATCAGCCAGCAACGTACCATGGACAGTTTTGAAGAAAGGCTGTCTGAGGAGGTTAGGAGGTAAAAATCTCTATAATCCCTCTCTGAGCAACTACAAACACAACCTGACGATAATTCATTCAACACGGGCAAGGTCACCATAAATGGCCAATTATAATTATTATTATGTATTATTATTTCGACTTGTGTCTTCTGACTCTGAGGAAGACGCAAGTCAGAACGTCAGTCTCCCCTGCAAAATAATAAATATGTGCACTGCAGACAAGTCGCGTGCTCCAGTATTGTATTTGCGTTTGATTGACTGATTGAATCATCATTACATTACAGTCATTTAGCAGACGCTTTTATCCAAAGCGACTTACAATAAGTGCATTCAACATAGGTAGGGAACGAAACTACTAATCACCAGAAGCATTAAGAACATTCTCTTCTAAAACAAGCAACCAAGAGTATACCTTGCGTTAAAGCAAAAGTGCAATATATCAGCTACCTACTTTGAATACTTTATTAGACAGAAATGTAAACAGCAAGAGGTACAGTCAGAGCTAAAAGGGTAACACAAAAAGGTCCTGGGGACTTGTTTCCATTGTGGTCCTATGTATTCAATAGATCAACATAGCATAAAAAACACCAAAATACAATATCATCAACAAATATGAAACAATGAACAAAGGCGGTGAATGCCAACACCTTTCTATGGGAGAAGTGAGTTTACCTCTTCCTTTGGCCCCCTGAAAGATGGATTTTCAGACCTGATTTGAAGGAAGCCAGTGAAGTGCCCAGGTATTATTCTCTCTGATTCAAGTTGTCCCTGTTGAGCACCGACAAGCCCATCTACCTTCAACCTTGAAGTGTGCTGGACTTCTCTTTGTACCTCATCTCAAAGCATGTCGGAGGTTGCACTGTACACAGTGAGCGTTATCAAAATATATCCCCATTTGTGGTGGAGTTTGTGATGTGGAGAGTGCCGTCTCGTCTAACACGTCCGCCTAAAACTTCTCTGGGGTGTTCATTTGGGTTGAGATCTACGATAAACAATTCAGTGACACCTTGTGCCCTGTGGACGGGGGCATTGTCATTCTGGAAAATAGACCACTCCATCAGGATGGAAGTATTTCATTATAGAAGAAAGGTGATCACTCAGAATAACTTTGTATTGATTTGCTGTGAGCCTTCCCTCTAAGGGGACATTTTCTCTAACATTTCTCTAACAAACCGTTTTATAGAAATGCCTCCCACTGAGCATAACAGAGCCACCAGTCTGTTGGCTCTCACTGTTGGGTTCATGCATTCAGGCCTGTACTGTTCTCTTGGCGTACATGCTACAAATGTACTCGCCCACTTGTGGAGAATAGAGTGAAGGATGACTCATCTGACCATATCACTTTTTTCTCTGTAGACGAGTGCATATATTTTTTGCCCCATTGAACTCTCAAATGTGCATTTGTCTTTGTAATCAGGGGTTTATGCACTGCAGCCATCCTATAACATCCCATTCTATGTAGTTGTTCTTGTTGACACAGACTGATCACCTCCCGCATTGACATTCTCAGTCTGCTTCTGTTTTTCCTATATCATACTACTGCAACACGGTCACTGAATGTGCACTTTCATTTACTGATGTCATTATTTATCTGTCTGATCATCAAGATCTCTATAAAAGCAAGTAGGTGATAAAGACATGCTTCCTTTATGCTATATGAGAGAGAGAGAGAGACAGAGATAGTAAGTAAGTAATACAGAGAGCGACGTTCCTACAGTGCAACGTTCACTAGGAAATGTACCTTTATTTACACAGGGACACTTCAGTGGAGATGACCCATTGTCAGTCACCAGGAGTTTGGGTTCAGTTGCTAGGCAACACGTCACATCTGAGCGAGTGTCAACAACGCACTTTGGCCGAACGAGAGTCGTTGACTGTAGACTTACCCCCCCCCCCCCCCCGCCCACGACAAACATGTGGTAAACGAGAGTCGTTGACTGTAGACTGCCCCCCTGCCCACGACAAACCATGTGGTAAACAGAGCAGATACACAGATCTTACTGCAGTACATACATTTTCAGATTAAGTGAAATGGTATTTCTGCATCATTGGGCAGGTTCACTATAGAATACGATAAGAACCCATGATGGAAAGAGCACATAACAAGTGGCACAGGCCCTTAGAACCTTAATAACTCAAAACAAACTTAATTACCCTTTGTATGATTCACAATAAATAAACCAGCACATACTAAAGCATACATACTAAACATACTAAAGGCTCGGTGCTGTTTATCCTCTAAATTCTCCCCCTCTGACAGAGCCTTCGCCGCTTTTTTGCTTAGTTTTTACCCTTTTAACTAGTTATTCTCTTAATAACATTTCTTTTTTGTCTGTTCTGTCTTGTAAAGCGACTTTGAGCACCAAGAAAAGCGCTATATAAATTGGATGGATTATTATTATTAAAGCAGCATGTGCAAACAAACAATAATATGCTATTATTCTATTAAAGGCCAACTATGTAACTTTTCAGATCTGTGTGTGTACACACACACACTCCCCCCTCTGACAGACTTCAAAGTGATGGCTGTCTTTGATGCATTAATTGATTAGAGAGAGCACTAACAAGCACAGAACGAGTTCGACACTTTTATGGCCCAATCAATTAACTCAGTGCAACCCCTTTGAAGTTCAAAGGGATCAATTAAGAGCTTCGGCCGAGCTCCCCCTCCCCCCACAAACAGAGGCGTCCCTGCAAGGGATGAAAACAGTGGAACAAAACAAAAATACAGCCAGAGGAAACACACCAGCACAATATTATAGTGGCTGATAGAAGGAAATAAGCGCTAAAATATTTATATACATATATATTTAAAAAATGGCTTAAAGTCACCTAGTTTCCCTTTAAACTTCTGTATCTTACAGTAGGTGTAACTTGGGACTGCTGTCGGTAGGAGTGTGGTGCTGAGCCTTGTGCCTGAGGACAAACATCTTGAGAGAGCTCTCAAGAACTGAGACGATCTTGAGTAAATATTGAGAGCAAATATAGCTACAGGGATTCTTGCGCGGTATGCACATGCTTCAGTAAGTGAAGTAAGTGTGTATGGCGTGAGTGTGTATGTGCGTGTGAGAGAGAGAGACAGACAGAGAGGCATGAGACTGGCAGAAAGAGAGAGAGAGATGAAAAGACAAGGGACTGAAAAGGTGAATTTGTGGAGTAACCTCATCTCAACCAAGTGTCTGTGACCCACAGTAATTCCTCCTACCTTCTGTCATAATCTTGTCCTAACATCCAGACATAGCTCGACATTTTCCCCAAACACAAAAAGGCAATCAGGGTCAAACCAATACAATCTGCTTTTGCTAACGCTCCCCCATGGAGTCATGTACTTCACCTCTCCTCCAAAAATTGCTACAAGCTTACATACAGTACTATGGCTCTTGTATTGAGACTGTTGCCAAAATGTCTCCATATTAATGTACTCAGGGCATCGCTAGATGTTGGAAAGCTAATTAATGCTGTCCTCCTACAGGTATACATGTATGTGAGTCACACAACTGACGTTCTGAAAGAGGCATGAAGCATATACAGTGGCGTAACGGAGGGGTAGCAAGTGATGTGGTGCGGGGGGGCCACCAGCAGGGGGGGCCCCGCCTGCGCTGATACAAATATTTTTACAGCAAAAAAAAAAGAAAAAAGTTGATTTATATTGGTCAAAGAACCGAATTAGACCCGAATTAGACGTGCGCGTGTACGTGGGCCTCACGTGAAACTCCCTCGGGGAAGCCCCGCGATTCTGCTGATACAAATATTTTTACAGCTAAAAAAAAGAAAAAGTTGATTTATATTGGTCAAATAGAACCGAATTAGACCCGAATTAGACCGAATTAGACCCGAACTTGCACGCGCACAGGTTGTGCACGCACATACGTGGGCCTCATGTCAAACTCCCGCGGGGAGGCCCCGCGATTCTGCGTTACGCCACTGAGCATATAGCTGAGGATATGTTGGCGATGGAGAGACACTGTTGCAGGGATCAGCAGCACATGTCACATACATTATACAACCGTTTTATAGCTTGTCACACAGGTGGAAGACAGAGGTGCACTGCACAATGCCATGGACAATACACCAAACAGTACTCACACTTTAAAATAACATAACATTTAAAGGACAATTTTGTTATCCATTTGTTGTGTTTTTATGATCTATTTCACATTAGTGGTTCAGTTTATTCATATATATTTGATATCCATTTGATCAGACACGCCCGCTCCTATACAAGTCCATTGAACTTGATTAATCGGTTAATTTACAAAACATTCAAACAATTTCAATACTACATTTTCGAAATAACATTTACTCCAACAGTTAGTATTATTTTTACTCCAACCATTTATTACATAAATCTTATGACCAAAGGGCCCCCATTGGCTCCAGGGCCATGGGCACGTGCACGTGCACATTTTGCCTGTGCGTTATTCTGTCATTGCTTCAGACACTACTATTATGTGGTGTTAGTGTCAGCCCAGAATTGCTTCCTGTTTGGGCATTGCTGTCACTGGATGATGATTCATCATCAATATGAAGCTGTTCAAGTGGGCCACAATACAGCTCTCGAAATGCTGAGATGACTCAGTTCACTTTCATTTGTGCAAACAAACAAACAAACAAACAAACAACATTGCGTCATTGACTGTGTCAGTCTGTATCCACTACTTATTTATTGTATTGCTGTATTGTATAGAAAGTCTAGAAAGTAACAAATTCCATTCAAATTAATGCATTACAAAAATATAGTCAACTCAAATTCACCATCTCATTTAGGAAATAAGAAAAACATAATAACCTACTGTAAGTGGAAGTGACTGCATTCAATACATGGATCTCTTCACTTCTAAATAGGTTGTGATCATCTCTGCTGATAGTCAGCAATGAAATGGGATAAAAGATGGAACACTCTTAAATAAGCAATAAAGCCTGTCTACAGTTTCATCACAGTCGATGTAATAAAAGACCTGCCTTCCTTTTCTCAACCGTGTTCTATTTGGTGGGTAACACTATACTCACTGGTGTAGTTCTCTCTCTCCCTGTAGACCCCAACCCCTCACACCCTAAACCTGTTCTACTGCTACCAGAGTAACTTTGAGACTGTACACAAACAGGCTGTTACTGAAGTGCAACTCACTAGTGATGCTACGGTAGCAGTGTCCAAAAGGTTAAAGTTGGCACTGGGGGCATTCTAATTTGTATCTCATCGCACAACCCGTTGCACATTTGAAAAGAGCAATTTTTTTATCGAAAACTTGACTTGACTTGACGAAAACTTGCTCATCAATTAGTGTGTCAATTACATCATAATTTCTTACAAATACAATTAGCAAATCACAATCTGGGGTCAAATTCCAAATGCCTATTAACATTGTAAAAGGATTAATAATTTTTTTCAGTGATGCTCTTGGGTGATGGAAAGAGAGAAGAGGGAGCAGCTGCAGAACAAGAGGGGAAAAGGTACTATTACATTGTCTTTATTAGAAAACGGTATCATCAGACTCAGAGTATACAGTATGCAATACATCAGAATCACTGTGTTGTGTTATGCTCTTTCTCTCTCGTTCGTTCATTCGTTTGTTCGCTCATTCGCGCACGCACGCTCTCACACACGCACCAACTACCTCTCTGCACTCAGGTGAGGAAATGAGAACTGTGATATCGTATTAATGATCTCACCTGTTACACATCTTAAAAAATACCTCTTTGGTTAACTAAACTAGTAAATACTGTATGTCTCCTGACATTCTGTACTGCAGTCCTTCATGAAACACCAGTCTGCCATCAGGTTTACATCAGTGGTGTTCAACTGATGTCCTAGAGCCCATCTGACTCATCTGACCACTTAACACGACAGCTGCCGTTAAGTGGTCAAGATTTTCAAGTGAGCCCTGATCCAGAAAAGGTTGAGAACCACCGTCCTAGAAACCAAAGTCACTGATAGCTTCTATAGCAGGTACTTGTTTGCAAGCAGCTGCTCGTCTCTGGTACTATGTTAATACAGCATTAGCACTGTAAGTATACTGTACTGTATATCTCTGTCAGCAAATTGGTCATTATTGAATTCCTTCTCTGGTCTGATTGGCTGATCTTCGTCTTAATCAGTGGATCACACACAGCGCTTTGGTGGGACCCAGAACAAATACTAGTGTTTCCCTTGCTGCACAAAAGGCCATTAAAATGACCTCTGGACCATGCCTATGCCACTACAGTTAGATATTACAACATCATGGTCAGATGATATTGGCCATTACTGTATATTGGCTATATCAGTATCAATGAATGTTGTCCGATATGAAAACTTTTTGTACAGAACATAATGATGCTATAGTTATTTATAATTAAATTCCCAGTGACGTTTACCGTTTCAGTGCACTGAGGTTATTTTGGACAATGATGTTTGGACACACACTATTAAATATAAGTGTGTGTGTGTGTGTGTGTGTGTGTGTGTGTGTGTGTGTGTGTGTGTGTGTGTGTGTGTGTGTGTGTGTGTGTGTGTGTGTGTGTGTGTGTGTGTGTGTGTGTGTATGTATATGTGTGTGTGTGTGTGTGTGTGTGTGTGTGTGTGCGCGTGCGTGCGTGCGTGCGTGCGTGTGTGCGCGCGCGCCTGTATAAACGAGGTCATTCCCCTTATGAAAAGATTTGGTGCGTTGGTTTACAGCAGGACCCCCCCCAGTCACATAATGAATTAATTGCTCTGCACTCCGATGCGACATACTGTATGTGTTTAAACAGAAAAGCAGCCAAACCTCCACCCCCCCCCCCCCCCCCCCCCCCACTGTTTGGCAGTCCTACTTTGTAACCCTTTACTACAACTGTTCTTTCGTAACGTGTCAGCACACTGTCAGGAACTGGGGGTGAACGGTGTCCAGACCGGCGGTGTGCATCTGGGACAGGTTCCAAGGCAAATGCTCTGGAATGAGCTGAGGCATTCCAAGAGATTTAGCTTGAATGTGAATAACCATTGATTGTTTTCTTCTTGTAATCAATTAAGCTTATCACAGGAAAGCAGCGCAAACACTTTGTCTCCCGGCCGTGGCCCTCTCTCAGGCTTTTCTTCTCGGTTTCCTCGCAGTGCATGCAGAGCAGATGTTGTTTGATTATATTAGCACCAAGTGTAATCACATCACATTCACTTCACCGAGCATCTGCGGAATCTAACTCATGACTGAGGTTTTCACTTTGTCACAATCGTGACATTTTATTTGACGATTGTCGCACAACTAGTTGCGTGTACAGCCTATGTGTTAGCCTATGCAAACACAAATTGCACAGGGCAGATATGACAAATAACTTGAATATGCAAAGACATTATTGCCATATTGAATAACGTTATACTTACTGTAGGGAAAAAAAGTAATAGTGGAAATAGTCGATCTACAAGCTCACAAAGCGTCATGACAGGTTGTGAGCTTCTAGATCTGCAATTTCCACTATTTCGTTTTTATGTTTGAAAATGCATGAACATTTTTAAACATTATAATTTGCTAAATAATTGCAATTATCTCTATTAATAATTGTGATTAGGCGATTATGTAATAATTATGACAGGCCTACTCATAAGTCATAACTCATTTAATGACGTGTCCAAGCAGGTCCTTTTGCTTTCACTTTGGTTTATCTGCTGGAAGATTAATTATTTTTGGATCTACAAGTTACTGTGTAACATTGTTCATGTTCAACTCGGTAAAATATTTATTTTAATTCTCGCTGCGTAATGGCGTGGCTTCCCTGTGGATCTCTGAAATCATGTTGTCTTGCCCAAACATGGAAGGATGGCAGGCAGGCCTGATTGAGATGATAAATTCACAAAATGTGAAAAATATTCACAAAAAAAGAAATATTCCTAATATGTGAAAGATATTCAGCACTGATTGGTCCAGTGGTTTGCGAGATTAGCCGGGGACACATACACACAGACTGACAGACTGACAGGAAGGCTCTGCTGTAAGATGCTATGCCATAAAAGTCTTCACAAATGTACCCTCATGGGTGCATCTGAGTACAGTTGTACACACATCGGAGTGTAATTAACACTGAGAACTTTTACTGTGAATTAAGATTTATGTAAAATTGATGTCAAAACCTCAATTCCAGGTTTACCCACTTTCATTAAGCACAAAAACCTCCCGCAGACCCATGAAAATCCTGGTCAGGTATCTACAATTTAAGAAAAAATTGAGAAAAAGATAGAGTGATCAGAGGACCGGAGAGAAGTGCTGCAGGTCTAGGCCATACAACCTGTGGCTGGCAGTGATGCCAGTGACAGGTGAGATAAATCACCCTGTCAGGCGCCAAACGTGAGCGGCTGGGAAACAATGCCTAATGGAGCGCTCTGCACTTCTCCCAGCAGCCTGCCTTCTTTCTCTCTTTCTCTCCCTCTCTCTCACTCTGCGCCTTGAGAGGATAATAGTGGCAGGAGATCAGAGGAGCCATACAGTATGTATGAAGGTTTCCACAGCATCCACACTAAATGGATGCGTACACATTGTTTGGCATTCCTCCGTACGTATGTTTTTCCTCAGATGTACGAAAAATGTGCACCTGTTTTTCGTCATAAACCATGGCATGGTTCATCAGTGTGGAACTATGTTATGCACACATATCCACTCCCATTTTCGCCCCTATGTCAGAAAAACTCCCAAAATGAACCCATTAATATCCTTTAAATTTCCAAGCCTAAGTTCATATTAATGTAGGTAAAATGTAACATCCCAGATTGTGCAATTGAAAGATTTGGCGAGGAGGCAGCAAATGATTAATATAATTTGGCAGTGTACTAGTGGCATTTCAAACCCAAAAAAAGGAAGTGGGATAAATTGGCTTGTGCTGTACAGTAACTATACAATAATGCTTTGTGGAAGAAATAAAAGAAAGCGGTAGGACTTCCAAGCTCAAATCGGATCACAGCTCACAAGTACACAGCCACTGGAGGAGGAGAGGGGACTGTAGAGTTCTCTCCACTGGACCAGAGCATGATTGGTGCTCCTGGCCAAACAGCCAGGGAGACAGCAATTCCCAAAGTTTTCTTCTTTTTTTTTAATGTATCGGCATCAGCACATTCATTCAGAATGATTTGCATGAGTGGGGAAAAAGTGCATTGAACTGAAAAGACATTTAAATTTCATGTCTTAAAATGATGATTACACTAGTTTAAGAACAGCAAAAAACATTTATAAATGCTCCTACGTACTCTCCCCTCCCGAGTCGCTAAAACACCCCCTGAAGAACACAGATATGGTGAGATTGGTAACGCACAACCTTTCTCACATCAAGTTTCATTTTCATAATAATCTTTGCGTAGATTTGTGCTCATCATAATTTTTATTCACAACCTTCATATATATTACCCTGGTGTAAACCACCCCAGTCGCGGAAATCACATTATTTCCGTGACCGGGGTGGTTTACCAGGCTACATATGGCCCCAGAGCTGGATGCGGGTTTTATCAACGGATATATTGACGACATAATTAATCTGCGTGGGTATTCTGCTCGGCACAGCTGCTGTACATACGTGGATGTACAAATTTGCCTTTGTGTGGGTGAGTGTGGGGGGGGGGGGGGGGTGCATGTGCATATGAGTGTATTGTGCATTGTCATTCGTGTGTGCTGTGTGTGTCTACAGTATATCAGGCCAATGTGAAAAGGGTGGCATTTCTTCCTGCAAACTTTGGAAGCCAATGTTAGCCAATCAGGATGGAATATGAAAAATCGGACAGATCCGTCTTGATCACATGACTATAAAGATACTGTGTACCAATTTGCGTGATGTTTGGCCAAAATCTGTAGGAGTAATACCAAAAAATATGTTAAGCAAAATTCCGCCCCCTTCTGGTGCTACAACAGGCCAATTTGAAGAATTCGGGGCAGAGGTTCTGCTCTGGCGCCCAGGGAGTGTTCGTGCACAGTTTCGCTGCAATCAGGCCAACGGTGCCGGAGATTAACTGTTCACAGACAGACGGACAGGGTGCAAAACATAGTCTCTGCCACGCCTTTGGCCTGGCGTAGACAAAAACATTACTGAATAGTGCTGTAGAAAAAAAAAAAAGAAGAAGGAGAAACTAAATCCCATCCAAATAGAGACAACCAGATAGACAGACCAAGGCAGAAAGGGGGGACGAGGTCGAGGTGTAATGGAGCATGTCATAGCTCCATGCTATCTTTTTTTTGTGAGTGGGTTTCTCCTCATTTCTACCAGTTGAGATGGTGCCCATGACACCTGGCTCCCAGTAACCTTGAGATACGATTATGGTAATGAGACAATAGTGAAAATGATTTGTGATGCAGCCTCTTGTTGGCCTACAGTTTATACATGTGCTGCCCTACATACGTACATGGTTGAACTTGAAATAGAGGTGTTGTATATGAATTTGAAGCAATCTGCCTTTCTGCCCAACTACATTGAATATACTATTGGAGTAGTCTGCCTTCTATCAGTAATACAGTCACCTCAGTCAAAGGTTTCCTCAGAGAGCAGATAGTTCCCCAACTTTCTCTGCTGTGGTACCATTTTGCTGGGAGCTCAACCAGGTGTCCTTTCACAAACTCCTATTTTCTGGATGATTGGTTTCAATAACACGGATAGACACTCGACTGATAGATAGTCGACACCAAAGCCTGATGCTATGATGGAGCTTGCAATTGGTTGCCAGGTTGCTGGAAGAGGAATTATATTGATTGATTCTTGCTTGCTTGCTTTTTCTCACTTTATTTTCACCATCAGACAGCTGCCAATAATAAGTCTGTTCATTAATTGATTCATGTAAGTCATTGATTTGATTGATAGCTTGATCAGTCCGTCTGTAAATCAATTTGTTTATTCATAGTTTACTAATGGCACCTGTTAAGCTGTTTTGGAAACTGTATACTTCTCATGTGACCCTGTATATAGTATTTTCTCTCATATGCAGAATTGTTAATTAAGACCATGTTTATGTGGTCTTAATTATGTGGTCTCAATCTTGGTAACAAGTGTGCCAAGATTGTTCTCTTTGCTCCAGAGGTGGTACAGCAGTGCGGTGCAATAACAGTGTTGGTCTATGAAGACTGGCTAAGCCATTGGTGTCACAGGGGTGTGCGGTCAAAGGAGACAAAAAAAAATTCTGATATTTAAGAAATAATTTATATAATTGGTAAAGTTCTGTACAGTAAAACATATGGACAACGTTACGCCCATAGACTCTACAGACCGTAAATTAAGCCAATTTTTCAACTATTTCAAATCCGCCGCCTTCTATATCTTATGCACTCTGAAATGAATGCTATGTGTTGGGACCAGAGTGGGGGTGGGGAATGAATGCTATTGGTTGTGTAGCTTGTCAATCAAATCATCACAAGGTTGCCACACCCCTCCTACAGCATACCTTACTTTATCATCAATTTAAGAATAAATGGGACTATAATTTACCAAAATGCATATCATGGTTATATCATGGTTGAAAGAGCTTAATTACTTCTGACACCAGCAGGGGTGAAACGGCGAGACTACAGGCCATTCATATGAACTGTCACTTCCTATATAGCCTCAATATACAACTCGGACGCTGGCCCCTGGGTTCTGTGCAACTGCCATTATTACACAATATTGTTTCTCTGTTTCTCTTATAGCTCTTCCTATAGCAAGGGTGTTTCATGGGCGGACATCTAGTGAAAATGTTCTCTAAAGTCTAAACCATTTTAATTACATTGCCTTTTAATCTAACGTTGACAGTCTACATTGTACTGTGCCTTCACTTTGTGGTGGTGTAATATTTTTGGATTGTGGGAAGAAAAGCTGGGAGTCAGGTAAATTCACTAAGCTGGGAGTCAGGTAATGTTCTTTAACATTATGGCTCATCGGTCAATGGAATTATTTAAAATATGCATCACTAGAGTGAACATTAACTTTTATTAAGTGGTACAGTTTTTCAATATGTTGTCTCCTTATTTACTGTGATGCTGCCAGAATGCCTTTTTTGAATTATTACTGGTTGCTGCCAAGGCTGTCATCTGCACATATTTAAATTACTCGCGGCCCACTTCCTCTACATATATCTCGGCCATCTTGGCACCCCTACGACGGATCGATTTTTCAATCCTCCTCATACAGGAAGAGGATCCTCTCCGTAAGCATTTAAAACTTTCAAACGTAGAGAAGTTCTTTCAGTTTCTAAGCCTGGGGGCAAAAGTGTACATGAAGGGCCCTGGTGTCACATCGGGAGAAGACATACTGTAATGCGAGTCCTATGATAGAAGACAATAATGTTCACCCAAACTGTTGTCAGAGACTATGAAGGAAAGTGTCTGCTAGTTTGTAGTTGTGCCACAGCTACAGCACTGGTTGCTGTTTTGGAAACTACAGCATTGGCAGCCACCATTAGTTTGCTTGCTACTGTATTTGTTGTTAATAATTTATTCAGGCGATTCTTATTACATACTGTAGTTCTGATAAAGACACCCAACATTTACATACGCTAACTACGCACGCACGCACGCACGCACACACACACACGCACACGCACGCACGCACGCACGCACGCACGCACACGCACACGCACACGCACACACACACACACACACACACACACACACACACACACACACACACCCACCCACCCTAGCATATACTGTAGGGCCACCATCAGGTTAACTTTTGCAAAACAATTTTTTTGAACAAAATGCCTCAATGAAAGGCCTAGGAAGAAATGGCACCCTTTTCACATTGGCCTATTATAGTGCCACCAGGAGGCCACAATAGGAGCACTTTTTCTACTTAAAGGGGCCACACCATGAATGTTTTTTTTAACATTCAGTCATTCATTCTCATTTCAGAGATTTTCAGAATGGGCGTGTCTGAACAGGCCATTTCAGAATGGCAAGGCAAGTGACATCACTTGCCTTGCCATTGCATTGATGATGGCCAGACAGAATTGCTCAGTAGCCCCCCCCTGCCCAAAAGGACGTTTTGGTATTGCAGCTGAAAAAGCTTGGAATGACAGACAGTCAGATTGTGAGAAAAAATATCTGGATGTTTTTTAGGCTTACAACCTGTTTAAAACGTATTAGGGGGCAATATTTATATATAATATATTTTTTTTTAATTCATGGTGTGGCCCCTTTAACAATTTGATACCCTGGATTGGCTGTATGAATGCATTTTACCTTCTACCCATGAGCAAATTCCAACCCTTACACCCACTGCTCTTCAAAGATCTCGCAGGTGTTCTCATAACTTAAGTCTTCGTCCAGATGAGATGGACATTGGACATCATCTGAAACACTGTACAGATTAGCCATCTCTGGTGTTCATGGAAATTTTCAGGGAAGCGATTCTACTTTAAATCGTCCACCATCATCCTGTATCCCAAAAAGCTGAGACCAGCCACCCTGATTTTTGAGAGCCTTGTGCTGTCCCACCTCACAACCATTATCAGGCATGCAAACAGCCCGAGGTGAAAAAGGTGACGACATGTTTTTTCAGGTGTCACACAATTGCCCTATTTGGATTCAAAACGGCTATTGTAGCTGAAAAGCTACACGTTTGCATGTCTGCATTATGACCCCCTCCTCAAACCACTGCAGTTAACCTACAGAGAAAAAAGGTTGGTAGACAATGCTGTTAACATGGACCTCCACTTCATCCAACAGCACCTGGACCCACTCAGAACCTAAAACAGAATTCTGTTTGTGGACGTTTTGTGCTCCGCATTAAACTCCACCGTCACAGCGCTATTCCAGAATAAGCTCACACAGCTGGATGTAACTGACTCTACTCTACTCTACCCGACTCTGAGCTGTCATTCACTACGGGCTTCTGTTGCTTATAATGACCGCTTTGGAGACCCATGATGCTCCATTCCAACCTTACATCGTTCCCAACTTAAATCTTTTATGAATTTTTGGCCAATGTTGTTCTCAGGTTTGAAGTTAAAACCGGCATTGATTGAGCTGGATGGGATGTCAGTGATGTATAAACGTCCATTTTCAGAAGGAACGTTAAATAAAGCAAGCCCTCAGGGTTAGGCTATGTATCAGAGCCTAGGTTGTACATGTTTAACAAGAAGGAAATCAGGGCAAACCATGGAACCTTGTGGTTATTTGTACAATGCGACCAAACACATATTTTACCCTGAATTTGCTCATCCCCCCTGCTGGCCTTTGATCAAGTCTGGCCAGAACCTTCTCTCCAGTACTGTCCTTGCACTGCCAATCAAAACAAAATACTGTAATACAAATGGGGCGGACTGCCCACTCTCTGATAACTAGATAGATACAGTATTGACATTAGAAATCTCACCTCTCACTGACAAGCTCCTCCATCACCGGCATCTGGCCTGCAGCGCTGACATTCATGTAACCATAAATGCAGAGAGTCCCTGTAGGAGAAAGAAACAAGTCGCCATTACCATCCAACACATAAAGAGCTTTTCGATATTCAATGTCGAGGAACAATTACAACCACAATGAGTCCAACAGCACAAGCTTAAACTCCTATAGATCCATTCAAATGCAATAGTTACGTAAATGAGACCACCGAGCCACCGTCAACCCTGGAAATGTCCGTTTACTGCTGCCGGGAGGGAACATTGTGAAGGTCAGATAGAGATGAGTGCACATGCACAACTCACGATGACCTTATAGATTTGCCTCTGGCTGCATAAGTCAGAACATCTCCACCATATGGACTGATGTCACCAGCACTTAATCATTTAGGCAGTTCACTGTGGCTGATGTTCCTATACACTGCAATTTCTTTCATAAATCTCACATTTGCCTCTATCAGAATCAACCACTAGTAAGAGGCAGAGACGTCAAATCCAAAAGCCCCCAGCTAGATAGTAGAACATGATGCATGAGTATTGCACCACAACATAGCACTCTTATCTTTGTCATTGTTCATATAGTACATACTATTTATTCATGCGCTATTCCCATAAATGACTTACTTTCAGGTCAAACCTCCATCTGTTTGTTAGTTTGCTGAGCTTTGAAATATTTGGCTGTCAGATGGTCAGGATTAAAAAATGTAATGTAACTATTTGCCCTTAAAATAAATAGTATAAATAGGACTTGAAACTTTTCTGTACTACTGCTGCATACAGCCAAATCAAGGCCTGAAGAGCACAGCTGAGATAAAGGGTTAACCACTTAAACCCCAGGATCCATATTACTCTGGGAAAACTTGAGCAGAAAATAGCAGATCTACAAGCTTGTAGATCTGCTAATTTCAGAGAAGATATTTAATGTTGAGCGAAAACAGAAAAGATGCTAGCATTGAGCCCTAAGCAGGGTTGCATTGCTCACGCCGTGCAGGAACCTATTTGACCAGGAGCACGCGCAGGCACACGCATAGATTTAAAACAACTTTAAATTCACACCTCAACAAAGTTTACAAAGGCTCCCGACTCACACCAGGTGGATTAACATAGGAATGAGCCTAGATGCATATCAATTGTCCATTGTGTGACCTGTAGTGTAGGTGTTAAGCGACGTGCGCGTCACGTCATTAAAATAGAGTGCAACCACGTTCCAATTCAGCATTGCAAAACAGGCCCTAAGGGACCACCGTGGAGTTCTTCTACTTCATCTTAGCTAATTATTCCATTGATTACTTGCTCAATTTATTGAATAATCAAGAAGAACGTTTGTTTGTTTTCAACAAATCAATACGGGAAAACATGTGAATGGATTTTTTATAATCAACTAAATTGATTAGTCTGATTAACCACTTAAGGCCCATTTTAAACTTAATTGTACAACAGTGTTGCGCAAAAATAGCAACGTGTGACCTGTTGTGAGCTTGTATATCAACGAGTTGGTTATCGATCATGAAATGAAATCAAAATTAGCATCCCTAGGCTGTACGCTAATCTGCTCAGTGTAAAGCATGCTGTGAACACACAATCCACATCTCAAGAATGAATCAATGCTTCTCTGTCTCTCTACTGTATCTATCTATGTCTCACTACTGTATCTATCACATACAGTATACTGTACCTTCTGGTACTTTACTTGTACCGAAAGGTATAGTACTACTGTGGGTACAGTGTCAAGCTCCTGATATATGCATTATGCAACACTGAGAATAAAGGTGATTCCGTCCCTGATTTTGGATTAACACCGCCACTTTAAAGTTAACAACGGGAAGCAAGAGTACGGAAATGAGTTTTGATGATGCAGTATGCATACCAGTTCACATGATGAGCATCTCACACTCTCTGATACGTCAAAGACTTTAACCATACAGCCCATCACCATTCTCCTTAAGATCACAGTACCTGTGTAAGTAAACACTTAATAACTCTAATAGCTTTAGAATGTCAAGTGACATCTGCTTCCCCCACCAAAATAAGCCCTGGCATTAGCTTGCATCTTCAGGACACCCGACACGCATCTTTGTTCCATAACGGACACAGTGGGAAAGAGGAAGAGTGCCAAAAAAAAAAGAAGGAAGAGCTAATGCTGATGGGCCTGGCCACTCTGTCAAATCTTAAGGGTGATTTATAGTGGTATGCCGGTGTCATGCACCAAAAATAGCCGATCTACAAGCTCACAACATGTCGCGCTACCACGTGTTGTTAGCTTGTAGTTAGTTGAGAGAGAGAGCGAAAGAAAGAAAGAGAGAGAGATGAATGGAGGAGGAAATGGAGGAAGAGAGAGATGAATGGAGGGGCAGATGAAGAGGAAGATATAGACAGAGGGTAGATAAGTGAGAAAAAGAGAGTGACAAAAAGACAACTGAGATAGACAAGTGAGATCAAGAGGAAATGAGATAATGTTGAGAGAACGAGGGATAAAGAGGAAAGGAGAGAGATAGGAGGGAAAGAAGAGAGAGAGAAAGGGAGAGAGAGAGCAAGAGTGAGCAATATACATATATATAGGGACAGATATAGGGGTTAAGGAGAGGGAAGGCAAAAGAGAGGAAGGGAGGGAGATAAATTACCAACTAAACGATAAAGAGAGAAGCAGATAATGGCACTGTGGTAGAAGAGGGAGCGACAGCAAAAGAGAAGATAGAACGATAATAAACTGAAAAACAGAGCTGAGAGGTAGAGGAGGTGGAGTGTTTGAGTGCTGAACATAACTTCCTCCAGACACATTTAATTAACTGTCACAGGACTCTTTCCTACTGCTGTCTTCTTCTTACCTCCCCTTTGTCTATCACATTCTCATCTTTCGAAACGGTCAAAAGCATCACAAAAGAGAAAACAAAACACTAGAGAGAGACAGGCTATATAGCGAAGCATAATGCAACCAGTCTCTGGATGGTGAGAGACACCAGCACCAGGTCTTTTTCCATCACTCGATCAGAAAGTTAGCATGACCTTGCTGCTGGCAAATGAGTTAAGCTGACAAGCAAAGATGGTTTGTTAGCTATAGATGGATAATAGGTGTTCGTGTATCTTGATAACTCCAAGGCTACACACTCACACCTTGTGCGCAAATGCATATTTTGGCCTGATGGTGGCGCTAGAGGAAAGGCCATGGGGGTCACCAAAATCAGTAAGGTTCATCCTCCTGGGAGCATGAAGGTGCACAGCTAATATTATGGCAATCAGTCCATAGATTTCAAGATAGTGTTTGAACCAAATGTGTTAAGACTGGTTGACTAATGGGACTGACAAACGGAAAGAAGATCGACGGACGGACCAACATTCTCTATTTCTCTGCAGGGGTACAAAGAGGAAGGGTGCACAGAGCACACAGGGCAGACGTAGGCAGACGTTTTGGGGGGAGACATGATGACTGATACAGTTTAGGAGGGAGGGATAAATTAAAAAAGTTTAACCCATTAAAACCGGGAACGCATCTGTGTTTTTTGATTTTATCTAAGCAATTTT
This sequence comes from Gymnoscopelus braueri, assembly GCF_963280865.1. NCBI lineage: Eukaryota > Metazoa > Chordata > Actinopteri > Myctophiformes > Myctophidae > Gymnoscopelus > Gymnoscopelus braueri. Next base: position 27,910,229 of record NC_137622.1, read on the forward strand.
TTTTACTCAAATGTTTGCTTCTGAAGAGATTCTACAAATGTCTTCTAAATCCTAACATTTAGTTTTTTTGAAAAAACGTATGTTGCAATATATATCCGTGGTTCTTAAACTTTTTCATGTCAAGGACCCCCTAAATCATATGTATTTGGCCACGGACCATGTATATATATATTCAAAGATTTGCACACATTTTCAAAATGTTTCTAAAAAATTGCAGATCTACAAGCTCATCGCGCGGCAATAAGCATTTTTTTAATAGCCAAAGAAATCTAAAATGACACAGACGTGTTCCCGGTCTTCATGGGTTAAGAGGGAGACAGGATTGAGGTTGGTTGTCCCTGTGTTCTGCTGAGTTGGTGAGTGTGTTCAAGGTTGAAGAGCCACACAGACAGTACGACACCAAGTTGTACTGTCCCTCTGGCAAAAGACCAAGGCTGAATTGCTTTCCCAGTACACCCCAGAGTGTACTTAATTCCTTCAACGTTTCTTTCATATTTCCCTGACTCACTATTTCATTGACTACAGAAGACAGTTTGTTATTCTATGGATGTAGAAGACAGTTTATTATTCTATGGGTGTTCTTTTGCCGATGTTCACATGCACAGATAAATGTAGTCTTTGATCATTGAAACGATCGTCAAACAAGTGAGCATTAGAATAGAATTATTTATTCTATGTGCAGATCTATATGAATGTGTACTGTATGTGTCTTGTTTATAATCAGGTTTTATTATGAGTTGCTGGTTGCGTATACATTTGAATGTTTTTGTTTTAGTTTTAATTGGGATGGGTCAAGAAATTGTCCAGACACGGAAAAAAAATATTCATTCATTCATTCGGTCTCTGTTGGATTTAAGCATGGAGAAAGAGGAATAAACATTACTTTTATTAGTTTAAAGCGTGCGCTTGCTCACGCATCCAATCCATGCATGTGTGACATTACTTATTCAGCTCACTAACAGCACACAGTGCAGTAAGGAAACCAATTAAATAGCTCACTACCATTTTAAACACACTATACATATTTAGAGCAATGTCCCAAATGCATCGCTGATATGGGGCACAAATGTTAGTTGTGTGCATATTCATGCATGTGTGCGTGACTATGTGTATTTGCACAAAGCACTTTTCAGACAGTATAAAGTGAAATTTGAATATTTACAGGGCCTGACATTTTTTTTCTCTTTTATTTTTAAAGGGGCGGGGGGGGGGGGGAGCTCAACTTACACTCCTTGAGGTCTTTGTTTAAGCCTTTAGTCGCTCTGCTCCAATTTAAGGGATTCTCTAAACTATGCTATAGACGGCTGTCTCTTTGTCCTACCCTCAGTGATCTTTAGTCTTTCTAATGGTGGCTTCCACTTGTCTCTTGCCTCCAAGCTCGATTCTTGTAATCTCTTGTCTCCTCCACTTCATGTATTTTCACTTTGGGTGTGTGTGTGTAAGAGAAAGAGAGAGAGAGAGAGAGAGAGTGAGAGAGAGAAAGAGAGAGAGAGAGAGAGAGAGAGAGAGAGAGAGAGAGAGAGAGAGACAGACGGCGAGAGAGAGAGAGAGAGAGAAAGAGAGAGAGAGAGAGACGGCGAGAGAGAGATGGCGAGACAGAGACGGAGATAGAAAAACAACGCAGGTCTTACTGCCAGAATGTGTGATGTATAAAGAGCTTTGAGACTCCTAAGCCGAGCCTGACAATCCAACCCATACTTTATAATACCAATTTCAGTTGCAGGCAGCTCTAAATTATGATATTCAAGTGACTTACGCATAAGGCATAAGATAAAAGGTACTTGAGTTCTGGCCTAGCATCTAGTTTAAAGGGATTGTAGGCGAGTTCAGAGATTTAAAAAATTAAAAAAAATATTGTCAAACACCGCACCTGCACTCCCCCCCCCCTCCTCATCAGCAGTTTGTTTCCCCGACCACCAGGGGGTGACGCAGGGGGGACTTCTAAACGGGCCATGCCGAAAATAGGTTGCTTTATTCGGATACAATGCATGTCACTGCCCGCCCCTGCCGGTTCTCTGAATTTTTATTTTTAAATAGGCTCTTTCATGATAAATTGACCACATATATGAAGTTAAACAACTAAATTCTATCCAAACGATATCTTAAAAGTAAATTCCATGCCTCAGAAAAGAAATTTGAGAGCGTTTTAAAACCGAAAGTAAGAAGTATAAACTGCCTACAGAGAAAACAATGGCGGCTCGTTCCATTTTTGTCGGCTGCACTCGGTCCCATTCGGTTTCACCCAAACACTTCACACGGGCACGGACGCGCACATGCATTCATGCGTGATGCGTCCATGCATTTACGTCCCGGATACCCGGATGTCAAAAATACGGATTTCAGAAAGAGGACTGTGTTTCAATGCAGGAAAACACCCCAGCATCATTATATAGTGGCTGATAGAGGGGAAAAAATGCTAAATATATATATATAAATATTCTTAAAATGTAGGCTTAATGTTGCCTACAATCCCTTTAAGAAGTTAAGTCTCAGACTGGGAAGGTTCTCTTGGGTTGTTAACTGGACAAAAACCTCCACTCCATTTTAATTGATCAGGTTTGGAGAATGCAAAGAAACCATTGATGATGGTGGGGTCAAAACGCAAACTTGTTGAACCAAATGTCCAGAACCAAATGTCCAGATAACACACACACACACACACACACACACACACACACACACACACACACACACACACACACACACACACACACACACACACACACACACACACACACACACACACACACAACACACACACACACACAGCTCTTGCCAAGGGCTCAAAGAAATGAGCTGCAGGAGGATATTCTCAAAATTACACAGAAAACAACTTCCATCGCCAATGCTCTCTTCTAGAGTGTAAGTGGCCAACATACTTTGTAGATGATAAGCTCTCTTCATCTCTCTGCCTGGCAGTGCCTGCCTCACTCGTACCCTCATTAGTCATTTCATACAATACCCTCGCTCGCCTTGATATAACAAATTACAAGCTCGCTGACTGCAAACATAATACAGTCTGTGAGTGCTGTCAATGCCAGCCCGTTGACTGCAAAAAACATATTGTGTTGTCTATTATCAACGCCAACGAGGTTTCTGTTACTGGTATTGTACTGTGTAGCGCAAAGGCAGAAAAGCTATGTTTAATGAACAATGGGTGGGTGCCAAAAACTGGTAGCTCAGTTGGGGTTGCAGGCATGTGCTAATTAATGCAGATCTTTCTTGACAACAGGCAGAAAGTGGAGGAAGGCTGCTATTATAATAATAAATGACAAAACATTTATACAGTTAAGTATGTTAGTAGATTTGGCAGATATCGAGACAGTGCTATGTCATTGCAATAGTGAGCTAACAGTCACTGCAGTAATCAGTTATTTATCATAGACATGTCGTCTATGATAACTAACTATGATAGCTTATTATTTTTTAATAATAATGATAATAACTATAGTGATAAGAATAATGAAGAGAAATATATAAAAGAAAGCAAAAGCTTCAGCTAGAAGGTCATATATAGATACACACTGAAAATCAAAGAGAATGAGAAGCAGTACGAATTCAGATCACAGCCAATGTCTCTTGTCAGTGTGCAAGAGTACTGTAAGAGTGTGTGAGTGTGTGCGTCCATACGTGCGTGCATGTGTGTGTGCGTGCGTGCAAGCGAGAGAAAGGTATGGCCCAGTACTTCAGGTCTGCCACCCAGACCATCTGTCCCCTTCGCCCAGAGAGGACACCCAGCAAACCTTGTGCCAGAGCACAACCTGTTAAGGGCCACATGACCCAAACCCAGACCTCAACAGTGACCTTTGTTGGAGGAATTCCACACAGACTGTGACCTATTCAATGGGACTCCACCAAAAGTTAAAGTGGTGGTTGGGGTAACCTGACCCCTGACCTCTCATGGGAATTGATCCCAACATTGTTTTATCATACCTGCAGGTCCAAGTCTCTTTTAACTTTTGGTGAGTAGCCTACACAATGAAAAATACATCACTTTATGGAAAGCGTCCCCTGAATGGTACGCTGTTGCTGTTATTATGCTACCCTGAACAAATGGATATAGATCTTCACCTAGGCATTCACTGTTACCCAAGCTTATCCAACCGAGGGCTAGCCTAAAATCCAGACTGATTCGCTCCTTTCGGTGGATTTATGTTTTCTCACTTTGCTTCTCAGTCTGGTAATGCTGCTATTTCCAAGGGGCAGAACAGTCGGGACGGGCACCCAGGAGCCGCGACTTCAGATTGGTCTGTGGGGGAGGGCCAAGCTCCCAGAACCGCGGAGAATGATTGAAGCCACAGAAGCCTGATGGCCAAAGCTGGTATTGCAGGACTTCCGCATCTGCTCTATTGGCTCCAACGTTGGAGCCAATCCAGGAAGCAGAGGTACTTCCGGGTGCTTCATGCGCTCGTGGGCAAATTTCCTTGAAATGAATAGGTTGGGGGCAGGGTCGCCGCTCTCTAGATAAATAACTCTATGAGGAGGGCAGGACCAGTGGCTTTCAATGTAAAATTCGAGTCACTTCCTGACTTGCCTACGTAAATCGTGACTTTTGGAAATCCAGGTCAAACAGGATGATAGCCAGACGTAGAAGCGAAGTGAAAAAAAAAAAAAAAAAAAACGCCTCCGTCTGGATCCCAGGCTAACTGAGGGCAGGCATATCGGCTTGACCCATAAGCAACCCTACCTAGAGCATTGGTTCTCAAAGTGGGGTCAGGGGACCCCCAGGGGTCCTAGGGGGGTACCAGGGGGTCCCCAGCTAAATTAGTTAATATAGCATCACAATCATTTTAACCACTTTAACCATATGTTATACTTTGGCTATTTTTGAAAAATCCCTGGAACAAAATATTTTTGAGATGGGGGGTCCGCAGCCAAATACAACATTTTGGGGGTCCTTGACATGAAAAAGTTTGAGAACCACTGACCTAGAGGATATAGCAGCTGACCAGTGAAAGCTTGTCGCCCTCTCTTTCAATTTATCATTCCTCATCCAAACGGGTGTTGTAACTCAGAGGTCTTGGTCTGGGCAACACTATCTGTAATTGGCTATTTGATTTTATAACAGGCAGGCCGCAGACTGTGAGAACAAGCAAAACACACTCGTCTACACTAGCTGTTAGGACCGGCGTGTTGCCAAATATAACAGCAGCATTATAAATGTTCCGATAACACCACAGTGATTGGATTAATAAGCGACCATGATGAGAGGGCCTGTAGGAAGGAACTGGCAGATCTAACCAGATGGTGTCATGATAAAACCTCTCTTTAGATGTTGATAAGACAAAAGAAATCATTGTCGACTTAGAAAGATCAAAGGGAATCGCACTCCTATCTCCATCAATCTGCCATCTGTTTAAATTGCTGATGGTTTAGTCTGTAGTGTTTTTAATGTTAATTTGGGGATGGTGTGTCCTCTGTGTTGTATTAAGGCAGAGAGAGCCAGAGCACAATTATGTCATTGCATTATAATATACATGACAATAAAGTTGAACTGAAATAAAGGCTGTGTATATGATAATGGCTGCTAGTCCTCCCTGCCCCCTAGCTGTAGGCCCATATATTCCATGGGGAAAAGGATGGATGTTTATTATCTGTACAGTGTGTGCCTTGCCCTGCTGGGATGAAGGGAATAAGAAAAAAAAAGTGACTGCTGACTCACCATCATCAAACTATTTGCTACTCACATTCCATGCCAGTACACAAACCAACACACCAGACACAAAGAGTCTCCATTGTGTCTCCTATCATCAAATTATTGGCTAAGGAATGCGATAAAAACAAAAAGAATATCCATGAATTAAAGTCTCCATGGGGTGACTAATCGATAGAAAAAAATATTTATTTGGGGTGAACTATCCCTTTAAGAATACTTGCTTATGAAGCCCTGAAAATAGATGTGATGCGTTTGACATCAGATCCACTATTATGTCGTGCCCCCTGTATGCATAGCAACTATTTAAGATGTGCCACACACACACACACACACACACACACACACACACACACACACACACACACACACACACACACACACACACACACACACACACACACACACACACACACACACACACACACACACACACACACACACACACACACACACACACACCTTGCCAAAACCTTCACATTTACCAGGGTTCATAAGCATAACAAATTAGTAGACTGTGGAAACTGAACAGAGATTGATGCTACAGTAATTTCCCTCCATGTCCAGTTCCTATATGTAAATTTGTTCGCTCAAGAGCAGTACCGGTAATTGGAATTTGCCTGGCTGTGAGATAGGACAATACAAAAAATAAATAATCTCAGCACATTCAGGTAGGTAATATTTTACTTGGACACATCTCAGCTACCACGTATCACTGGTATACAAAAAAAGAGAGTGAGATGAAGTGCAAGCTTCAGATAATTCAAATGAAGGGCACAGACTTCTTCTCTGCTCGGAAGAGGAATGCACACACCCCTGTCCCGCAATATGGACATTCCAGTTTCATTTAAATGCAAATTTAAATTTCAACGTGATTTCAATGATAGTCTTGGCCTATTCTGGCCAGCTGGCAGACTGGAATCTGTTTCGTGTCCACCAGAAATGCACCACTAATACCTGTATGCTCCTCATGTCCTGTGGTGTGGGATTGTGTGTAAATAAATAAGTAAGTAAAATGCACAAATGTAAGAAATGCCTCACTGGATAGAAAGAAAGAATAAAGTCATAATGAAATAACATAAAATAGGCCTGCAGAAAATTGGTATTTGTATAAGTGTAATTCTTTTTCTAATTGTATATTCTTCTTTTTGTCACTTCCATTTTGAATGTATGTCGTGTTTGCTAAAAAATAAAAACAGTTAAAGTAAAAAAAATAGGCCTGCAGAATGAACAAAACCATTTAACATTGATTTTCTACTTCACAACAAGCTTTAAGAAGTTATTGACTAAAGTATTAGATGACAGACTGAACCACTGGTTTCAGCAGTAGACAGAGAGAGAAAGCGAGAGAGAGGGGGGTGCATAGAGAGGAAATTGAGGTAAGAGAGAGAAAGAAAGAAAAAGACTGAACTGAGAGAGACAGAGTGCAGACAATTAGGGAGGAAGACAAATAACTTACAGAATGTGTCTGGTCATGCTGTTGCTATCGAACAGCTGACACCGGATATTTTATTTTGCGCACATTTGCCCTGGTGAATGTCGAAGAGCCTCACGGTTCATGGCCTTTGAGTGAGAACACTGCCTCTCAGAAGCAAAAAAGAAAAGAAAAAGATATACAGCCACAAGTGGCAATTAACCTGGTCCAAGCACAGATGAAGATGATAAAGTGGAAGATGATGAAGAAGATAAAGTTGACTTTCAGAGGAAGATAAAGATGATGACTTTCAGAAGATAAAGATAATGAGAAGCATAATGCTTTATACCCCTGGCTCAGTTTGCATACATAAATTAAATTGTCAGTGTTTACAGCACACTTCAAGAATACATTACTATATATATATTAACATGGTGTTTTGCACACATTCATACAGCATACCCTCCCACACATGTGACCCTCGCTCTTTCTTACACACACACCTCTCTCTCTCTCTCTCTCTCTCTCTCTCTCTCTCTCTCTCTCTCTCTCTCTCTCTCTCTCTCTCTCTCTCTCTCTCTCTCTCTCTCTCTCTCTCTCTCTCTCTCTCTCTCTCTCTCTCTCTCTCTCTCTCTCTCTCTCTCTCTCTCTCTCTCTCTCTCTCTCTCTCTCTCTCTCTCTCTCTGCACTGTGAGAAGTTGAAAGCTGTGAAGATCTAGAAACCTTTGACAGTTACTGACAGTTGTATAATGACTGGATAGACGCTTATTCATTTAAGGTTAAATCCTTTGTGGGCAATATCAATATCACTCTCAATGGCTGTGGTTTCATGGACAGGTATATTCCACTAATATTTGGAATAACTGCTCATTCAGAATAAAAATGCACATGTAAACACCTCAATTGGAATAGAGTATTCCATTCTGATCAGAATGAATTTTCAATCGGGTTTGGAGGGGTGGTATATACAGTACCGCTTCAATCGGGATAGATTTACCATATAAACACTTTATTCCGAACGCTCTTCCCTCTTCGTTTGGAATACATGCATTATTTTGCACATGTCCGCACTTTCTGACAGCAGTAGTGCTGTCAGAATTGGCTGAAAATTATATATCAAATGACGATTTATTTTTATTTTTAATATAAAATATTGTATGCAGTAAAACTTTAATTTAAAGACTATAATAAGCATAAGTCTATTTACGTCTCTGTATGCGTCGGCCACGGTTGGTGCTGAGAAGCGCTCGCTCCTGCGGGATAAAATTAATGATTCATAGTGTCATTTAATAAGCTTATATGCTGTAAAGGTTGAGCCCAGACTTGTCCCGGACTTGTCACCCGGACGCTCAGAGGATCTGAGCCTGTGATGGAGGAACAATGTTTACCTGTCCTTGTCCTTTTTGTTTAAATAAAATTAAGGTCTCCTACATGAGAAATGTGACAAGTAGTAAACTAAGTTTTACCATTTGCAACGCATTGTGGTCTCTCGATGGGCTCGTGTTCGGCGCACGACACAGTTGTACGACGAATTTGACTTGAAGCTGCTTGCTCAGAGCTTTTTATTTTTATAGTCGAACATTCTTTAATTGTTTTAATTTTTTTATTGGAATTTTTAGTAACATGATAAACACATCAGAGTATAAGAGTATAAACAACTATAAAATATAAAACCAGAAAAGACAATGAGAGATAATTTGGTATGAATTCAAATAAAATATACAACATTAAAAACAACAGTTATACAGATACAAACAGAAAACAGAACAACAGACACTCTTGCTCTCAGACTCTCCCTGCACAGATCTTTTGTAAAAAAAATTAAGAAAAATAAAATCACTCCAGTTCCTCTTTTTTTTATTTTATTTTTTTAGTTAACTATTATGTAGGAGGGGTCAGCGTGCACTTATTGAAGTGGTCGATGAAGGGTTGCCAGGTCTTGTAAAATTTGTCTTCACTCCCTCTCAATTCAAACTTTATATTTTCCAATTGCAAATAGTGCATTACATCTTTCATAAGTGCAGTATGGGTTGGAGCCTGCACTTGCTTCCAATTCAACAATATCAGTCTGCGAGCCAGTAGAGTCACAAATGTTACCAGGTTGTACTGAACACTAGTCAGTTTGACCGTAGGCCCTCTGACTCACAATACTGCTGTCAGTGGATCTGGGTCAAAAGGTTTTCTTCTTTTTTTTTTTAATATTCAAAGGAATATTCCTATATGGAATAGTTGACAGAAACTGTCTGGTACTAATACAAAAAAAGAAACTGGTCTGAACATGTAGATCTGCTACTTTCGCATTAATAACAAAGGAGCGATAACAAAGGAAAGCGGGCTCGCACCGATGCGCGGATCAGGGCTGGCGCAGTGCATCCAACGCTGCCTGTCCCGAGTCTGTGTGTCGCTTCCCGACCTGCCTACGGCCGACAAACCTCCGCCACTATTGCCTCCTCCCCATGCCCACCAAGGGAAGCTCTGCCCCAGGGAGTGGAGCCAGGGCAGCCCCTGGTCCATGCCCGAGCGTAGGCAGGAACCACTTTGCACATGTCAAAAGTAAAATTCCGAATGAATGCTTTGGGTAATGTAAACAAGGAATACTTTTATTCAGGTTCCATGTAAACAGTTGGGTATGAATCTCTGTTCGGAATGAGTTCATTCTGAATGAATAAATAAATAATGCCCATGTAAACGCAGCCAATGTCAACAAGATCAAAGAGGTGATCGTGGACTGCAGGAGGCCAAGGAGAGTCGATTTTGGATTTTCTGAAGGTCGTGTAGCGGCCTGAACATCTAGTATAAATATAAAATCAGGTAATAATGTCATTATACAACCATACATAAGCCCTCAGAGCACCAAAGAGTCATAATAGTCACTCAAGTAAATCTTTAAGGCCTGAACGTCAGAATACTCAATAACCCAAATACTCAGGATGGGCACTATCATCAAGACCTTTCACAGCAGATCGTTTGGGCTCTGTCTCATTCTGCCCATCTAGCTTTACTTCTCTCTCTCTTTCCCCGTCTCTCCCCACCATTCTTGAGGAAATACCTGGGTCCAATATAAGTGTGATGACTCACAGGGTGGAGAGATCAACAGCAAAGCCTATTAAAATCTACTGGCCCCCACTAACAACTGTTGCGCGCGCACACACACACACACACACACACACACACACACACACACACACACACACACACACACACACACACACACACACACACACACACACACACACACACACACACACACACACACACACACACACACACACACACACACCCTTATCACCCCACATACAAACGGATGTACACATGCAAAAGTGACACCCCCACAGTACTCTAGGTAAACATGCACACATGCTTACAACCTTGTAAACGATGTCCAAACACACACACACACACACTCACTGAACCTTTTAAAACCTCATGGCCAAAGACTTACAGTAAACGTCAAGAATAGCCAATGGCCACTTTTAATGAGAAGAGGAGAGGAGAGGAGAAGATGGTACATACACTACATTGTGTATAAAATGGTAACCATTGTATGTCTACCTGCAGGCATTTATCCTCCATCCATCCATATGTCCTTGTGCATTCATTCTGATTCATGCTGCATATAATAGTACAGTATTCACCGAAAGCCATTATAAAAGTATTTTTCCATGTCTTAATCCTGTATAGAGTTCTATAGCTGTTATGAAAGTACATCCCCGGCACAGGTCTTTTATATATTCCGCATGAGCACTGGTTACAATTATTTTTAGTGCTTACAGTAACTAAAACAGCACACTGCAAAACCCAGAGTGGTAATAAATGGTCCATTTTTACATTAACACTCAGGATTTTACAATGCAGGCTCTCCCAAACAACAACTCGTCGCTCTCCCTTTTTTTGTATTCATCTTAGGCATGAAACCAACGTGCAGCAATATTTAAGCAAGTATGCCGTAAATGGCTGCATCTATAAACCCAAAACTGCCTGAAAGTTATAAGACCTGATGTAGTTAAACAGGAGAATAACATAGTAAAACTCACAGAGGAAACATTGTTCATGTCCAGGGCAGTCACAAGGAAATCAAATGTAGTCACTCCTCCCCCCTATTACTGTACATCTCCTCCCTTCTCCTTTATCACCTCTCCCCTCTTCAGTATCCTCTCTTTACTTATCCTCCCCCCCACCTCATCATTCATTAACCTTTTCAGCCAAAAGCATTTTCACTATTAAAAAGTGCAAAAAGTGAAAATAAACGTCGAAAATAATATGCCCTTGTAACTATAGTCAGCTTTGAGAAAACTAATCGTCAGGCAGAATCTTGTATCTCCGACCTTCACCTTTTTATGTGTTTTCGTGTGTTATGCTGTGTTTCGTGTGTTATGTGTTATGCGTGTTAGGTAGCAAAAACAGCCAATCTACAAGCTCACAATGCGTTGCATCGCGACGCACAGACACAGTATGAGCTTGTAGATCAGCTCTTTGAATATGACAGTGGAAGTGATCTTTCTGCAGACTTTATGAACCAATGAAAAGTATTAACGAGAGCTTGTGACTAAATAATAAGTACAGCACATTGGATCCACTAGATTCGAACACAGGTTTTCCCACATTTCCAAAGGTTTTGGACATACAAGGTTTCCACCTGACGGCAACTAAATCTATTCATACTCCATCTTGCATGTTCAATTACGTCCAACCCCACCTTTCTCAGACAATCTTATAACTCACTACCTATCTCAGACAATCTTATAACTCACTAGCTTTCTCAGACAACCTCATAACTCACATACCTTTGTCAACACAACCTCAAATCTCATACCTTTCTCAGACAGTGTCATAACTCATATACCTCTCTCAGACAACCTTATAATCATACCTTTCTCAGACAAGGACCAGTGACAAATGCTGGTTATCATTCTCAAAGAGGGGTCCGAGGACCACCACAGACCCTTTGCGGGTGGGTCTGAAACACCATTTGTACACTCTCAGAGTTAAATGAGCACTGAGAATTGTACAGTGCAGATTGGGGTTCCAAAAGATAAAACATTATTCCATTTGTACACTCTCAGAGTTACAGACCATTTAAGGGTCCATTTGGATCGCTGTTGTGCCCCGGACCAGACTTTCAGAAACTGTGGACTGTAGACCCCTGTAATTTGTATTCCCATCACCATATATGTAGGTGCTACTGTCGAGCAGTAGCACCATAAAAGGAAATAACATCATAAATCTGTCTAATCTGCAAGGAAAACACACTCCAAATGTGCTGGCAAATACAGGGGCCAAAGATCGAGGTGGTCTTAAAAGAATTTTATTTTTATTTTACCCCATCCCCTAGTGTTCAAAATACTAGAATGAGTCAGTTCTAAATCACTTTGTTCTTTTACTTCTTTTTAGTTAGATTTTCCATTTTCATTAACAAAACATTACTTGATTTAACTTAAAGCTGCACAATGTAACTTTACTCTTCTACATCTTTCCTGCGCAAGTCCTGACATTTTTACCATTGAGCTTATAGAGCCTGCCTGCTTGCTCAGGGGATGAATTTAATCTTGACCATCAGGTAAAAATTTGTGTCAGATGTGTCTAGGTGAGACATGACCTTTGACACGATCTAAATGTCTCAATAGAAGAGCAGGGAGACAAAATACAACCACCCCAATTGTATAAGTTACAGTGTATTGTATTAACATACAAAAAAAAAAAAGTATTAATAAAAGAAAAGTTACATAGTGCCGCTTTAAGAAAGAAAGAAATGAGGAAAATAAAATAAAATAAGTATAACATATGTGGGACATTTGCACTCGTTTACCTGTCACTTCCACATGTTAAGACCTCAGGCGACCCATCCCAGAATGAAAGTTTCTCACCAGTCACAAACCAAAAGGCTTGTAGTGGGTGTAGTCACTGAGACATACTGCAACTACAGTATGGACACTACTCTGACAGAATAGAATAGAATAGAATAGAATAGAATAGACCCGATAGCTGAGTGGTTACGGGTCCGTACCACAAGGGCTCAAATGCCTGACAGCAAGCGCCCGGTTCGATTCCTGGCGGGATCATTGCATGTCACTCCCTTACTCTCTCTCCCTGTGTTTCCCAATAAATATCAAATAAAGGCATAAAATTGCAGCTGCAGAACGGTAGAACAAATGACATCATTCATAATATGTTCTCCTCTGGGAGGGTGCCACTCCAAACACAAAGGCACATATAAATACTCTTCATTTGTCTCTATAGAATTGCTCTCCTTTAAAAACTGGAGCCTCTAGTCTGCCCGCGTTATTGAACGTATGCCATATTTTTACAACCCAACACCCGCCCGCAATTTAACGAGTCATTACCGACAGGCTCTGGTTCTTCTCTGTGAATCAGGACCTCCAAGGGCAAAGACCGATGTCCAAGCCACAAGCTAGTCTCATAAACGTACTCTGCAGTGGAGCTACCTAGGTACATGAGCCCTGTGGGCCTATTTCTTATGGAATATCACAACATCAAATCTAGTTATTTTATTCTGTTTTCTTTATACTTTTTATTTTATCACTATCATTCTAACACCTGCTTACTTTGTGTCTTTGATCTATGACTGAGCAAATAAACTTAACTGAGCAAAATCAGTATTTGAAGTTTTGCCACTTGACCAAAAATGAGGATTATTCAGACAAAAGTCAGTGGATAAACAGCATGCTCAACTCCCAAGACATTTAACGTTTTCGGGTTAATGATTTGTGCCATCTGGTGGATTGCTGAAAACAGGAACTTGCGCAGCCCCTTAACTGTCCCATTAAGTCCAAGAAACACAAACCCTAAGTCACTGTGCTACAGAGCTGAACGGCCTCATTGCACATTCCCAATCATGCATTGCCAGCTCCATCACTCTTAATGGTCTCCATGTCAAATTGTCTACGAGTCCAAGGAACGTAGGCCAGAGATGTACCTATACATCACAGTAATAACATAATTTGTGCTCATTAATGACAATGGAAATAGCATTAGCTGAGCATGAGGTATGGCTAAACAAGCCGGGCTAAGTAGCAGATCACAGCTATCAAAGATGGAAGTGGAATCACTTGGTAGAGTTATGAAAATGAAAATACCTTCTCTTCAACCATAGATCATATACAGGTATGCATTTCTGTATTATCTTCCCAGCCACAACACATTTCGTATTCATGACAATGGATTGTGCAAAGCTGTATAATAAAGCAAAGTTGTGTGTGTACCGGTAATCATACTGTGCATGTCTGTGTGACTAAAGGTATTTGAGCAATAGTGTGTGTGTGTGTGTGTGTGTGTGTGTGTGTGTGTGTGTGTGTGTGTGTGTGTGTGTGTGTGTGTGTGTGTGTGTGTGTAAATTATCTGTGTGTTTGCAATTGGGTGTGATCGGCTGCCTTCCTGAATGTAATCCTGTGCATGTTTATTGGTGCCATAATCCCCCACTAGTCTTGTGCAAGCAAACCCAGTACAGTGGCGTTAGGTTCAGTGCTGATAAGTGCCTTAAACCCCAGAGTCCAACACTGTATGCCAGCAACAATATATAAACAATAGCCTACACTATATGCACAAAGCAGATCTATCTAGTATCTGCTAAGATTAGATCTTCCTCACGGTTAGCTCCAATTTTGCTGAGGGTCTGGAAACTTGGAACAATAAAAAAAGATGAAAAGCACTCACTGGCTCCAGTTGTCTTTGCCAGTGCATGATTTAACCAGGAAAAAGGAACTCCAAATAAAAAGATAATAGATCACCCTGATGCCATGGCATGCATGGGAACTGTTAAAAAAAACTGCCAAAGCTGTACCTCAGATTTTAAATCAGTCATTTAGATTATTCAGCTAACATACATTTTCAAAGTGAGCAGGTAAGGGTTCAGTTGGGACAAGTGGATATGTGTGTGGGGGTTTAACTACCTGACCTGACCTTATCAGCCATAAACAACGTACAAGTTTACTTTTTTCAGTAGAGCGTGTAGTCCACTCCCCTTTTTTACTTACAGTACTTCCTTTATGAGACAAGTAGACAGAGAGCTGAAAGTGACAGTGCAAAGGACACTTGGGAGGGAAGTATTGGCTGGTTTGGATCCTAGATCCTCTGAAGAAAAAAAAACAGTATGGGCATAAAAGTTACACAGACAGGTACAACGGGTACCCTGATAATGGGTACAATGGGTACAACTGGTATTACATAACCAGGTGGGGCATGCATTCCAACTTGCATCGTTCCTGAGTAGGCCCGTGCTGTAGAATAACTTAAAGGAGAATTTTGGACTAAGGTTTTCTTACCTTTTCTATGACGTTATGATATCTAAGGATGAATGGTACAGTAGAAAAATGTCAACTCCATCCCGGGTCCGCCACAGCTTAAAACGTGCGCAGATAGGCCTTGCATTAGATCACATATCTTAATAGTTTTTTTTTTTTTTTTTTTAGATCTGACGTTCATAGTGACAGAACACTGTCCCCCCCAAAAAAAAAGAAAACAAAAAACAGAAGTCTCGCTAGACGAGATTGAAATCTCGAGATTTTAATCTCGTCTAGCGAGACTTGGGGATTATTATTATTTTTTTGGTTGCATAGTGTCACTATGAACGTCAGATCTCACAAAAAAAAAAAGAAAAAAAGAAAAGTGATCTAACGCAAGGCCTATCCGCGCACGTTTTAAGCTGTGGCGGACCCGGGATGGAGTTATGACATTTTTCTACTGTACCATTCATCCTAAGATATCATAACATCATAGAAAAGGTAAGAAAACCTTAGTCCAAAATTCTCCTTTAAGGTTTTTGAGTACAGATGGAATTGCAGTGATGACAGGCCGGCATGTCTCCTTTGGGGGCCTGGCTGGAACAAGTCCTTAGACATAGGGGGGACTTGGGTTGAGAACTACTGCAGTGAATTCCACTCTGTACTATCTACATACAAATCACCTGTTGCCTACTTTGAGGAGCGATGATTTGGGAGTGGGGGGGTAACTAACGCTAGCCACGCTGAGTCGCTGACTTCATTTGGGAGAAAAAGAAAGCGGTCAGTGTTGCGTCACTGAAACTCGACTAATAGACAGACATAAACAAGCACTGTTTGTGGTTGTAAATAGCCACAGTGACACTGTCAATCTCAGACACCTGACTTAATATTTTGAGGGGGAAAAAATATAATTTTAATAAAAAAATACAATTAAAAAAACTATTTTAAAAATGTAATTACAAAATTTGCTCACGCGGGAGGCGTTCCCGGTGCCACGGTTACAACTTCATCCTAGGGGAAACATTGGGAACACTGTATTTTAATGTAACCCCCCGCCACCCCCCCCCCCCCCCCCCAGCACGGAAAATTTACGCTTCACTGTTTTAGCGCTTCTAAATGTCGGCTTCTCTTGCGGCGATAGTTGTCTTCTTTCACTTTCTCCCCACCGTTTGGTGCCCCCCCAAGGTTACACTACCAAGGTTACACATCACATACCTAATTTAGATGTTCATCTGACATTAAGTGAATACAATTAACACCTTGGCAGAATAGAAAATTAGCAGCAGTTGAGTTGAGAACCACTATTGTATGTGACTTCCAAGCCAGATTAGGCCGGGGCCAAGCCTGAGTTCTTCCAGCTTGTAAAGAGCCATGATGAGGCTGCAGCTGGCAGATGCCATTAGTGTCATTCACTCTGAAAGCAGAGCCAAAAATAAAAAAACTTCAGTTAGTTGTATGCCTTTGCTGCGGGGAACCAAAAATAAGTCCCTTCAATGGAAATGAAATGAAAGGTTAGGATTCCAAAATGGGTCAGGTGCCTACCTCTGGTGGCTTTCTGTGTGACAAGAATAACAACATGTTTCAGTCAGCCTTCTGGGGCCACGGTTCAGAAACACTTTGCTCCATATCTTGAGTTGTTTTCAGGGACTCTTCCGTCCTGAGCAGAAACCAATAGCTAAGGGAATGAAGTCACAATTCTAATCTAATCACCCAGGATTGTTATAGAGGGGGCTCAGTGTCAGAGTGTCCTTGTCAGCAAGGACTGAGCTTCTCTGCCAAGTCAATATTTATAAATATTAATTCATGAGTTAATATGATTTTATGAATCATGGATCTTCTGGAAAGCATGCAGTGGGGCACCTCCAAACTGTTAAGTAGAAAGTCTTGACATTTCTGTGGCAACCCCCTCACTCTGTGTTCCATATTGCCAAGGTCGAATCACACATTTTCCTCTGAGGTTCCTCATACAGTACCACTCCGAAATTAGAAAGTCTGACATGGAGGAGGGTGACTTTGAGCTTAATTGATTACTGTAAAGAAGCATGGTGTGATGGCAAGGCCTCCTCCTGTGTCTCTCCAATGATGTTACACTATCAGTGTTTTATTTGTGAAAAAGCTTAACAAAAAATCATGCGCCTATTTAGTGCTGTTGTGGGGGGTGTGTTGGTCCTAAAACTAGGTCTGGTGCAATCAGAGTGCACTGTTATCTTATGTCCAAAGCTACATGCTATTTGCAACAAACGCAAAGTTACACAGCGCACCATTGGGATTAAGATGCGCCTAGGTGGGTTCACAATGAACACACATTGATCGCAATCAAAATCCTTGCGATTAACACTCAAATGTTAAAAGAAACCTACTTTAAATCATTTTTGTGCTCAAGTGGCAGACAAACAATTTTTCAGGAACTACATTCTTCATTAATCCTATTTCAGTCAGACAACTCTTGGATTGAATACATATTTATTGAGCATAAATATAAAATATATGGAGCATTAACATCTATAAGCATATCTGGCACAGAGGCTCTGTCTCATTTCATCCATTCCCTGTAAGCATGAAAATATTATAATAAATAAATGATCTGCCAAGTAGATATTATAGGGAATGAAATAGACCCCCCCTAAGGGAATCGTATGAGCCCACAGGTGGATACTGGGGTGGTGGCGGGAGCGCAAAAAAATGCATAGAACTCAGCAGCATAGCAGCAGAGCAGCAGCATAGCAGAGCAGAAAGATGGCAGAGCAGCAGCAAAAAGAATGAGCATTAGGCAGGGAGGTTTAAATACCCCGCCCCAATCAGATGGGTGAGCATATGACTGATCACCTCATCAGGAGTTGCCACTGCTCTGAGTTGTCTGCCTGAACTAGCTTTGCAGGTTCGCGTCTTTAATAAGTATTAAAACAAAACGTTGACACTGTCATGTGTCTACAAAGAAAGACACTTTGTGAGGAGAGAGAGAGGGAGAGAAACCTAACTGAGATAAAAAACTTTTTTTAGCTCATACATTTTTACAGCTTGGCAAAGCTGTCAATAAACAGACGAAGCTGTCGTCTCTATCGTCTGCTCGGTGATCAAGTCTTCCGCATTTGGGATAAACTCATGGATCTCAAATGTGCAGTTGGTTTGAGGACAGGGACGTTGTTTTTCCGTCAAGGGTAGATGTTCTTCAACACACACTCTGTACACTACAGCCACACTTTCAGCTTTCTCTGTACTGTATCTGTACTACAGCCTATCTCGTGTGAAAACCATGGTGACACGATGTTACTCTCCTCCGTGTAGGTATCAATGCAGCTAGCAGTACTAGTGCTGCTAACGTGGCTAATGTTTGGCCCCTGAAGCGGAAGAGACTAATGCAAGCAGGCCTATGAGACGCCACAGCCAGACAGACACCTACACACCTACCTACCTACTGTACACACACACACACACACACACAAAGGACACAGACAGGCACAAATGCACTTGTTTTCTTTATATTGGTAGCCAAGCTGTAAATGACATTTCATGTCAGTCTTGTTTTCATATGCAGCGTGCCTATTCTGCTGCTAAGATAAGATAAGTTATATCTTATATCCATATCTTTGGCTCCTGGCATTCTCCGTCTCTGAGCATGTGAATCCATTGAGAAATAGTGTGTGTGTGTGTGTGTGTGTGTGTGTGTGTGTGGGGGTGTGTGTGTGTGTGTGTGTGTGTGTGTGTGTGCGTGCGTGCGTGCGTGCGTGCGTGCGTGCGTGCGTGCGTGCGTGCGTGCGTGCGTGCGTGCGTGCGTGCGTGCGTGCGTGCGTGCGTGTATATAGATCTTATACATTTTTCTATCACCTTCATCATCTTCATCTTACTTCAAAAGCAAACTAAAAGGAAGCCTTGTCTTTATAAATGCAACATGAAGCGCTCATCACACAGTAGTGGATGGTTTGGTTTTGAATGCACACATACCCCAGCTGTCCTGTCTTCCAGAGCCCTCCTCCTCAATCACAGGTTTTATGCAGACGTTTTATAGTTGCTGTGTTTTTAATCTTCACACGGACCCGCAGCTTACTTGCACAAAATAAAAAAATCTTCTTCAGACATAATCCATTGTTATCTCGATGACTTTCAAAATACAGCATTCCTTGCCATATTAAAAATAAATACAGAGTCAGACAATCCACATGGTTCTTTAACAAGAAAAAAAGAACAGCAGTTAGAAAGAAGACAGAACTTCCTCATTCCTCCTCACTTTTCAAAACGAATTCTGAAATTCTTATTGAATTCCACCATCGAGACTTATTAATATAAGATATTTCTGCAGTACTGCAAGCACAAGTCCGACCTAGCTAAGCCAAAGACTATGCGATGGAAACCAGTTCCCTGTATTAAATCAAAATTCCTCATTGAACATCTTCTAAAAACAAAACAAAAACCCCCAACAAGCCCCCCCAGAGGGCTCTCCCGCTCCAGCACATGTACAACAGGAAGCCAGTAGCAAAGTATGGGGAGGTGTAGAGAGACAGAGGAATAGAGGAAGAGAAACAAAACACTGCAAAATCCTGAGTGTTCATTTAAAACTCATAGAGTACAATTTGAACCAAATGGACCCATAACCCATTAAGACCTAGAACTGTGTCATTTTTAGATTTGAGCTAAAAAGCATCACTTTACATTTTGGCTATTAAAAAATAGCAGATATACAAGCTCATAGCGCGGCACCGAGTGCCGCGCTACGAGCTTGTAGATCTGCTATTTTTGAAAAATTGTGAAAATGTGTGCAAATCTTTGAATATATATATATTTAAAGTGAACATTTTTAAGTCAAATCTTTGCTTCTGGGGGTCCCTGGAACCAAATATTTTGATGGGGGTCAGCGGCCAAATACATATAATTTTGGGGGTCCTTGACATGAGAAAGATTGAGCACCACTGATATAGAAACATATGTTTTTCAGAATACTGTTGAGATTTAGGAGACATGTAGAATCGGCTTCAGGTCTCAATGGGTTAGGATTTTACCGTCTATGGGATGTGAAGTTTCAGGCTCAGAGAGGCGGGTTTTAGAGAGGAATATCACACTCGATATTTCATAGACTATTTCATCTGTTGCGTCCCGGGAACACCTCTAGTGTTTCTCACCTCTTCAGCACCCTTAAAGTAAGAGTTAGTTGTGATTGGAGGCAAGTTTAGGCAACAGTCCCACAATAGAAAAGCAGACATACGCATGTCACACACACACACAAACTGAGCCCGGGATGTCATCTCATCACACTGTTATTAAGTGCCTGTACAAGTCCTGCCAGAACAAACTGTGATGATTTCTCCCTGGGTTTGAGACTGAAGGTAAACACAGGCACGTCGGCAGTTTGCTGACTGGCGTTTATGGACTCTGTGTTGAAGTGTCAGCTCCGGGAATGTTTTCCCGCTCTCTCAGTATCCCACAGGGCAGAGGAGGAGCACCCACCCCACACACCCTCCCCTCTCACACACAGGCCCCAAGCAAGTGTTTGTAAAATGTTTCCTTTTGCTGGCTTTCACAAGGCTTTTCGAATTGCTTGTCACTTGGGACTTTCCGTTTTATAGGCCGTCAAATGATGTAACATCGTACACAGTAAAATCCTCAGTGTTGAGTTAAATCAATATTGAGGATTTTACTGTGTAGGGTTCAAGTTCGCCATTACGGTTTGAAAACCCTGAAGTGGAGTTTAAAATGAGTTCTACTTCAATTGACCCCTCTCCTCTCATCTCCCCTCTTTCTGAGAATGAGTGAGCTGTGGGCGGCCAAGCGTCCACTCTTGTCCACCAATAGACGCTGTGGGCACCGGTGCGGTGCGTCCACTCTTGTCCACCACAGATAGCTGTGGGTGGCCATGTTTCCACTCTTGTCCACCATAGATGGCTGTGGGTGGCCATGTTTCCACTCTTGTCCACCGATAGAAAGCATCACCTGTGTGTCCATATTTGGGCATAACCCGAGCACTCACAACACACCCACAGACAACTTGAACTTTATAGAATATATATATATATATATATATATATATATATATATATATATATATATATATACGTTTGTGTGTGTGTGTGTGTGTGTGTGTGTGTGTGTGTGTGTGTGTGTATGTATGTAGAGAGAGAGAGAGAGAGAGAGAGAGAGAGAGAGAGAGAGAGAGAGAGAGAGAGAGATCGAAGCAATGATCATTCCACAGACCAGGCATAGAAAAAAAATCATGCATGCCTAACCACACAATGACGATAATAATATTGTTTTAAATCTCATGCCAATAAACCACATAGAATTGTATTATTGTAAGAGAGAGAGAGAAAGAGAGAGAGAGAGAGAGAGAGAGAGAGAGAGAGAGAGAGAGAGAGAGGATGAGAATAAAGCCCAGACATAAGGAGCCCAGGGCAGAGAGCAGCAGGGCAGCCCTGCCGTCTCCGTGATAGATTACAGTGATCCCCGCCTGCTCTGGTCCAAAGCATATCTCCTAACTCTCCCCGTCTGTCTCGCTCAGCCTCTTCCGGCCTGGCCTCCTTCGCACAGACACGGCAAAAGCAAACAGTGCAGGAAGATTGAAGTTCTGCAGGATATGGGGAAGTGAGGTGGAGCGGGGTGTTGCGCAAAGTATAAGACTTGAAGCTGGCCAAGCTGTCCGGGGCAGGCCTCATGCTGCAGTGGGGGAGACAGGGCCAGGACCTGGGGTTGGGGGCCGGGGCGGGGCAGGTGGGATAAGGGCTGAGCCTCTGCACACAATGCCATGCCAGCCTACCCTGCATGCCAGCCCTGCCATCTACTCTGGGGTAAATATGGTTATGTGCACAGCTGCTCCGAGTTTGAAACTGAAAAATCCCTACAGTGGCAGCCATTGTAGAAACCCC
>NC_137622.1:27937383-27947383 GCF_963280865.1 Gymnoscopelus braueri
AAAATGGGAAATACTCCAGTAAAGTAAAAATTCATCAAAAGTGTACTTAAGTACAGTACTTGAGTAAATGTACTTAGTTACTTTACACCACTGGACACTTCATGTGGCAATATTTTCATGATTCCTTATCTAGTCATATATCATTGATTTGCTATGAACCCTACACTGTAGAGCAATTAACAACCAGCCAATAATGTATTTTCCACCCCGGCCCCCACAATTAATTTCCATCAATACAGCATCTCATAATCAGATAGAAAGGTTTTGATAGGATGGCTATGATATCGATATTGTTTTACTTACACAATCTGCCAGCAACACACCGTGGACAGTTTTGATTAAATGATGGCTGAGGTTAGGCTGTACAAACTTCTAAAATCCCTCTCTAAGGGACTACAAACACTAGACTACTAGACAGCAATTAATTAATGGAGAGAGATAGCACATACTCTGTGAGTGCTATCTCACACTGTCCCACTGTGTCCTTCACCAGAAATGTTGAGATATTCACAAAATCTCCATTCCAGCTTTGCATTCAGTAGGTGGGGTCTAACATTCAGCACTCAAAGCAGATGTACAGAGAGAGAGTATAAAAAATAACTTGTTTGGTTTCGGGAAGCCGGAAAAAGTTTGACTTCTTTTGAGGTTTAGGGAGCCCATTAGGACAGCAAGCTCACCTGAGGACAGTTAACACTCATCCTCATGTCGGCCTATAGCATCTGTATCTATAGCAGTGTGTTTCTAAGCCCAAACGGGACCTATAGACTTGAAACATGACACATGCCCTTTGAGTTTACCATGAGTTTTTTTATTATTCTTTCTTTTACTTAACTATGTTGGACTTGAAAAGAAAATGAACATAATACATAAATGTGTTTGAACTTCAGCCTTTGTGTGTCCTTCTAGTCCATATTGCTAGAGTAAATATCATACAGTATTGGATCATTTTAAATCTTCTAAAGGACCTTGCTACTGTCTCTCCAGGATACTCCATGTATATTAACAGGACAGACCCCTCAACATAAGTCTTGTTCCTGCACCCAATGCTTTACCCTCTCGATTCCCCTGCCATTGCGCCAATCTTTTCCGTCTCTCACACACACACACACACACACACACACACACACACACACACACACACACACACACACACACACACACACACACACACACACACACACACACACACACACACACACACACACAGTGAGTTGCCTCCTTCCGTCTTTTGCTCTGCATACATTATGCTCCACTTCTCAACCGGCTCGTTCCCTCTCTCCATTTTGCTCCCTCTATCAACCACAATTGCTCTTTCTCCATCCCTCACAAAGGTTTTTTTCTCTCTCTCTCTCTCTTTCTTCCGTTTTCCCTCTGTTCTCTGTGCCAAGAGCGGTCTTAATTCGGACATAAACAGCCTCCCCGGAGAGGCTTTTTAACACTGGCTGCAGTTGCACAGTCAAATTCCTGCCTTCATTATCCACACATCCAAACCCAGAGTGCCGGAGAAACAAACACTGTACACACAGAGAGAGGCGTCATTTCAGAAGAAAATCTACAAAAACAAAAGGTTTAAAAAAGTGACCTAGTCTAATTTATGCATGGTTGCAGACAAGACAACTCCTTCTCTTTTTAACTCATTCTGTATTCAAATATGACATTGCGATTAGTCTACATACAAATACTATACTGTAAACCTGGTACGAGGTAATATCCTGAGTCTACTATACAGAACATTTCACATGGAACACACGCAGCACTGAACAACACACTGCACGTTACCAGTCCCATACGCACAAGACATGGCCCCGCACGCACACGCACACGCACACACACACACACACACACACACACACACACACACACACACACTCAGCTCATCCAATATGAAGCATGCAAGAGTAAAGGTAAAAACCTGAGCCACCATAAAAAGCTTCTGCTGGGAGTTGCTATTTGCAATGAAGTTGTACAATTGCTGCACACTGTAAAAAAAAAGAAAAACTCTAGAATTTCAAGAATCTTATTAGAACCAGTTCAATCTATGTGCGTCATATGTCACATCATGTAGAGATGGATGGATGCAGTGTTCCATTACTTAGTTTATAGAACCTACCTAGTACGTGCAAATATACAGTGACAAAAAACACCACAAGGAGTGGAGACCAATATTAATACCTACTGTACTACAGCCTCATTCACTTGAAAAGACAACATATTACATTGAGTGTTCAATGCATGCATGCACGACCACAGCAACAGACAGACTTATACATAGATGATTGGAAGATGCACAAATAAACATGTACGTTATTGTGCTTTAGTATTAGGCTATTGAATAGACAAGTCTATTCAATAGACTAATAGCAAAGCACTTGTCAATGTGCGTGGACACTGGACACTATTGGAAACTAAATATACAGGATGTAGCAATATAAATTCATTCAGTGGCACTAAAAATTATGGTATTTTAGAGCTCCGGTGCACTTCATCAACTACCGTTATGGCGCTGATCTAAAATCACATGCATACAATTAATTGTATTTTAGGTTTGATGCAACACCAGGAGGTGGAAAATACCATCCCTTCCCACCTCAAATGACGCCCATGCAACACAGACACACACTCGAATACACACAAATGGAGGCATACAGTGTGTGTGTGTGTGAGAGAGAGAGAGAGAGAGAGAGAGAGAGAGAGAGAGAGAGAGAGAGAGAGAGAGCAGGAATGAGACATGGACAGAAACTGTAGCCTTATACAGTAATATTGATTTTAAAGTAGAGTTAGGTAGGCAGGGTCCGACATTAACGGATGCCTGAATGCCCGCGGCAAGTAAAAAAAAAACTGCCGACAATTAAACCCTGTCTAGACCTGACCGCTTCGGCAAGTACAAATTGAGTTTTCTTTTCATTCTCGATCTCTCTCTCTCTCTTTCTCTCTCTCTCTCTTTCCCTTTCTCTCTCACACCTGTATGCATGCGTGTATCTGAGCACACTGCAGAGTTTAATCTGGCGTCAAGCCACTAGGCAGGGCAAGTAGAAATTTGGAAGGGGCAAGTAGATTGATTGGAGAAGTACTTGCCCTGCAGGGTCAGTAGGAAAAAACCTTAACGTCGGACCCTGGGTAGGTTAGGTATGAGGTCTGCTCAGTATGCATTACTGTGCCAACAGTACATGTCTCCTACTGTACATTCTATGCACTACTCCTTGCAAAGTCAACACGGGCAAAGTTCATAATAATAATAATGAAAAAAGATAATTTACACTTCACAGATACAGAGATAACTGAAGAACAGCAAAGCTATGTGGAAGTGGGAAGAATAACAGACGTAACAGAGAGATTTGGAGAAGAGGAGAGAAAAGTGGGAGACGTTTGCGCCAGTATTTATTGTTCTGCTGGTGTTTCTCACAGAGTGGGATTCCCATTAGATGCAGTTAGGGCTGATTTATACTTCATCATACAATGGTGTCATGCCAAAAACAGCGATCTAAAAGGTCACAACGCGTCACCATAGAGCAGCGCGTCACAAGGTACTGTGCGCGACACCACCGTACAACGTAATATAAACAACACCGACAGCGGAGGGGAGAGGGGGAGGGGGAGGGGGAAGTGGAGGGGGGGGCTCGTTGCCTTTAGATGCAGCATCAGACAGAGGGAGAGCGAGCGCATGGGGTCCGTCTATACAGCGCCAGCCACCTCCCGCATTCACGTCAGCTCGGATTATTATTAACATTGCTGTAAATGTGCGCGGGAATGTCCCACATTATAAATGCTGAATTTGCGTGAATCAATAAAAAATGCTAAATCGATGTAATATTCCCCCTTATGCCGTCATGATTCCATTGATCTCTGAGTCAGTCATACGTTTGGGGAAAAGTAAACTGAGCAGTGCTGAGCTGAGCGGAGATGCCGCTCTGGGCTCTTTAACGCCTCAGCAAACATCTGACACTCTCTAGAGACCAAATATAACCACCGGCAGCACTTGAACCATGATCTGAATCTGAACGTAGACTTGGCTTCTGCAGACCAATAAAACAAAAATTGTGTTGCGAAGTCCGCTTCAGCAGAGGGCAGAATCGTAACTCATATCCCCGCTAGTCAACATGTGCCGTCGATCGTACCCTCTTGCAGTCAAACGTTTGAGGTTTGGTCAAATCCGTCCAAAGAAGTCACCTGTTTGCCGTCTTGGGAGTGAGAATGCTTTGGTTTCATACAGTATAAAAAGGACCAGAAAAGAGCCTTCAAACCTTAAAGCTGTGTTTTATTTTGTTTATTTTTTCTATTTTATGCCTCTATTTGGGTGTAATGTTCTGTGCTGTGTCATCATGGCATAGCGCCAAGATTCAGGCATTGAGGATCATTATTGATAATACCAAACGGCAGGGGCGGCTGGTATCAATGGGCTAGTGGGGCTAAGCCCCCCCTATATTATTGGAAAAAAAAAAAAAAAAAAAAAGTTTTTTTTTTTTTTTTTTTTTTTTTTTTTAAATTTAATTGTCTTTATTATTAAAATGTTATTAAATGTTATTACATGTTATATATTTTTTTTAGAATAGATTATTTTACATGCTGGTGGAACCTAGAGCAGCAACAGCATCAAATAGTTACAAGGAAAACACTAAATATGTCAAAATGGGCTGATTTCTTTTAGCCCAAATCAGCTTCCATTGGCTTTCATTGAGTTGAGTGATTGACAGCTGACATGACACGCCTGCTTGATTTACTCACCATTGGGGCTAACTTTTCTTAGCCCCCAAGCTCCGCCCTCACTGGCTTTTGACCAATGAAGGTGTACCTGCGTTTTCTGTGCTTTGTTCTGGGAACAACAGTGTGTGTGTGTGTGTGTGTGAGAGAGAGAGAAAGAGAGAGAGAGAGAAAGAGAATTCAACTGCCCCTAGCGATCTAACGGTAAGGCTGGCGGACATGACAGTGGATGTGTTGGATGCAGCTCAAAGTGAACTTTACTCAGGTATCTAGTTTGTTGCCGTACGACCTTCCTAGACCTAGTTATTAAAGAAAAACGGGCGACAATGGCCAAAACTCAATCGAAAATCCGCGATCGAAAATCGGCAAAAGTTGCCGTTTTCAAGATGTTTTGGCCATTATCTCTGGAATGGAAGGTCCAATCTGCTCAGTTGAAGAAAAAGAATAAACCCGCACACTCGTCTGCTCCAAGGTAAATTTATTGACAACGTTTCGAGCCAAGGCTCTTCATCAGGTCAAACTCAAGAAGTGTGTACCTCAACCACTTATATAGGCACCCACAGGTCACGTTATCAATCAGTGGGTGGGACAACACGACAGGGTAATCAGATAGAGATTAGAGAAACATCTAATAAATACAGTGTTCAACATTTACATATCCACAGAACAGCAGTGGAAAAAACACAAATGGTCTCCTCCTCGTCTGGGGCATCTGAATAGACTACTACTACAGCGTGAATCCTTTTGGATCTACACCTTAAACACAATGTCTCCAAAAGGAATGAATGAGGATTTTCCAATCAGCCATTTTCTTTAATTATTTTTCTTTAATTATTACTCTTGTTGCCTATGTTTAATGTACCTGATTATTTAAATTCTGTTTGCTATAGATTTTATTAATCAAGTGTCCATTTGTGTTTTTTCCACTGCTGTTCTGTGGATATGTAAATGTTGAACACTGTATTTATTAGATGTTTCTCTAATCTCTATCTGATTACCCTGTCGTGTTGTCCCACCCACTGATTGATAACGTGACCTGTGGGTGCCTATATAAGTGGGTGAGGTACACACTTCTTGAGTTTGACCTGATGAAGAGCCTTGGCTCGAAACGTTGTCAATAAATTTACCTTGGAGCAGACGAGTGTGCGGGTTTATTCTTTTTCTTCATATTACTTTCCAACCCAGCACCTCAATGAAGTGATGTGCGTATTCTATTAGTTTCCAATCTGCTCAGTTCAAAGCTTGTTTAATGCGTGACTTTGAGGATATTAAGCTCCTAGCGACACCTTTACGGGGTTTTGGGGTTTTTGGGCCTAAAAGCAGTGGTGGAAAAAGTACTCAAATTCTTTACTTAAGTAAAAGTACCAATACTGCAATATAAAAATACTCTGTTACAAGTAAAAGTCCAGAATAAAAAATTTACTTGAGTAAAAGTACAACAGTATTGGCATGTACTTAAAGTACCAAAAGTAAAAGTACTAAATATTTGAAAATAGCAGATCTACAAGCTCACAACGCGTTGTGAGCTTGTAGATCGGCTATTTTCAAATAGCCTTTGTATAAAATAGGTTTAAAGTGGTTAATGTATGTTTCATTATATCATAATTTATATCTGAAAAGTAACTAGTAACTAAAGTTTTCAAATAATTGTAGTGGAGTAAAAGTACAATATTTGCCTCTGAGATGTAGTGGAGTAGAAGTAAAAGTATTGGAAATTGGAAATACTCAAGTGAAGTACAAATACCTCAAAATTGTACTTAAGTACAGTACTTAAGTAAATGTACTTAGTTACTTCCCACCACTGCCTAAAAGTATGGTAATTGTTCGGACCGGCCCAGTAGGGCCCAGTTAGGGCCAGGCCTTAATTTTCAGGCCCGTGGAGAACTCTTAGAGAGACAGACAGACAGACAGACAGACAGACAGACAGACAGACAGACAGACAGTGTGTCTGTCTGTCTGTCTGTCTGACTCACTGACTGACTGACTTACTTCCACAGTATGATTTTATTTTTTTGATATCATTGATATCAATGCTGAAATGCATGATATCATGCTCAAATGCTCTCAGGCAGGATGCCATATGTGCCATCACTAGTTGATGTGTGACTGACTGATTTGTATACTTTTGTCTATACTTTTGTCAAATAAAAGTATATTTTCCTAAATCTGGATGTGTAAACTATACAGATTATTACTGTGCACATGTACTATATAAGATAGCATGTTTGAGCATAAATATGCATTTTGAGAACCCAAAAAAAATCTGAAGCGCGCATGCTTAGCCCTCCCACCCAAAGTTCCCACCAGCCGCCACTGCCAAACGGTATTGCTGTGCCCCCCGCCTCCCTCTCAATTCTCCTGCTGCCAATTAACACAATAGGAAGTGTCTGATATTGGAGGCTGTGTTGTCTTACAGGCGTAGAGAGCTGCTGGGAGGTGAAGATGTACCTCAGAGATTATTTCAAATCAATATATCAATCCGCTGGCAAACGGATTAAAAGGATCGTTTCCATGCCCATCTATCGGTTATCCTCCCTGCACTCCCAGCCAGGATAAAAGGCTCTGGCTGGTGGCATTCAGTCCTGAAAGGATTAAGTCTTAAGTGCTGCGTTATCTCTGGATGCTGTTGGATGTACCTACAGTATTTACAGTGATGTGATCTGTCACTCTACCTTGCTTTGACTGTATGCTTGCTCATTTACAAGCCTTACCTAACACCCTCTCTGTCTGCCAGCCAGCCTATCTCTGTCTATACACTATGTCTGTGATATTGTGTGTGTGTGTGTGTGTGTGTGTGTGTGTGTGTGTGTGTGTGTGTGTGTGTGTGTGTGTGTGTGTGTGTGTGTGTGTGTGTGTGTGTGTGTGTGTGTGTGTGTGTGGGGGGGGCTTATTTTAGGTTTTAACTTCTTATAATTCCCCTGTGTGGCTGTTTTCCCACACTTTCTACTCCCCGTCTCCTCATGAAGCATTCTCTCGACATCTTCCGCTCTGCTAGGCTTCTGGGTTTGTGGGTTGGATCTCTGTACCTATACAGTACACTGGGCTCCGGCAGGCCTACACTTCATACGTAGTGTCTGTTGGCTCTGCCAGTTAGTAAACAGACCATGAAGTAAAGCATAAAGAATTTAAATGCAAATAAAAACATTATAACGCAACAAGTTCTCTAATATATATGAGATATGTTTTCTCAAATAAAAACACTTTTTTATTTATCTTTTTTTCTCTGCCTCGTCACCTTAATTGTGACTTGTTACCGTCCCATTCTGTCACCTGCTGAACAAATCCTGTCAAATCAAGGTGCCCTGCCTCTTCCCTCCATAAAGCAGGAGTCATTAGAGTGGATGTGACAATGGTCCTCCATACTAACAGTTTCCCGTTGCTTGTTAACTTGGGTGACTCGAGAAGTTAAGTGTGTCCATCTGGTTAACTCCAAGAGGGTGACTCTGCGTAAAGGTGTTGACTAAATGCCCCAAAGGTGAGCATGTAAATGAGTTTTCATACTGGCTGCAGGCTTGCAGACTCAAAATGTCACCTCGGATAACAGTCAGCCAATATGGGAAAGCTGAAAAACATGCTGCAATGCTTCCTGGGCATCTGAGGTCATTTCACTTCATGCTCTCCTCAGAGAAAGTGAAACAAATAGAGAGGAGGAGGGGAGGGGGGACTGTGATTTCTGATATTCTTGCACTTGCTTCGCCAGACGACATGTGCTCTTAAGCCAGATGTAAGAAGGGTGATTCTCCCACTTTCCTGGTAAACTCTGAGCCAGACATTCAATTCTCCGGAGGCTAATTTTACAGTTCGACAGCATAAGTCTGTGGCTCTACTCAGCAATGAATAATAATGGTCTTTCATTGTGGGCAATCCACCTTTAAGACCCCTTCCTTCTCTTTATCTCTCCCTCACTATTTAACTCTCTCTCCCCTTCATCTAGTCATCTCCTCTTCACCTAAATTATCCCTTGATTTCACCCCATCTCCATCTAATTTGACTTGCTCTTGGTTCCCCTCCATCTTCCCTTCCACTGCCTTTGACAATTTCTTCTTTTCTCTCCCTTTGTCTCGCTCTGACCACTTCCCCATCCTAGACCTTATTCACAAGGGAACGCTGAGGTTACAAATGACGTCATGGCAGTGTTTCCAACCTGCTTGAGATCACTGCCAGAGCGATCTTGTGTGATTAGAGGAGCAATTCTTCAATTATCAAAACGTTTTTGTTTGTTTACCCAGCTGTTCTACGCATTAATGACGTAATTACTACAGAACAGAACCTACAAATGTCAATTTCTCCCCCCAATATCTCTACTCCCTCTAGGGTCAGAATAATCGAATATTCTAATAATCGTTTTTAGGATAAAAATGAAATATTGAAAAGATATTATTTATTTTAATAAAAAAAAGAAATTCTGTTGCAAAGGCTATATTGTCATCCAAACCCTGCCCTGAGTAACTACATTTTAGAGGATACCTAGTATGGGTGTAATATTTATTTATGCTCTATTTTGCGTTTACAGGAAGTAATTAAAAATCTAATTGTAGGGACTTTTGATATAAGAGATACACAAAAAATGACATATTGATATACAGTACATGTCCTCATTGACTGTGAGTATGCTCTAAAAGTGTGAAAAACTTTTTTAAATTTCACCACGTCTTTAATGGTTTAGTTACAATAATGAAAAATATGCATATGCTACTGTCTTTGTTTATTTCTGAAAACCAGTTTATAGGCCAATGCAATGCTGTTATTGTTACCTACCTAAGATGGTCATTTGATGAAAAAACTAAACAAATCCCCAGAACAATTTCACCCAAACAAATCCCCCCCAAAACATAAAAAAACTCATTTGAATATTCAAATAATTGTTATTAATATAATTATAGTTATCAAATTCGAATTTAATTTTGGTCACTTTTACACATCCCTAACTTTCTTCTTTCAGGCTAACAAGCACCTGTATCCAACTGCACACATACACACAGAAGCGTCCATGCCTGTGCACACACTCGCTCGTGCACACAAACACAAGGTGCAAGGTAAAGTCATCAATCTATGCTTGTAGCAACCCCCAAGGCTGCCTATGAAATCAAAAATTCATTTTTGTCTCTCTTCCCTGTTCTCGTCCTGCCGGAGGAGCTGGGATTTACTGGTTACTTGAGACAACTCACTTCAACACACTCAGGTATCCATCCTTCCAGTCAACATAACAGACAATGGGCTGACATGAGAACAATGAAGCGCTATCAGTGAGATATACACTGGAGGTGCCCTGGCAGACAGGTCATTATCAGCACCTGAGAAC